>NC_134835.1:17154530-17235889 GCF_004210375.1 Tachypleus tridentatus
AATACACATAAATAGTACTTCATAAACACATATACACATATACATCTTAACCCTTACTTATCCATTAGAAATACACATTGTAACAGTACTTCTTCATAAACACATATACATCTTAACCCTTACTTATCCCTTAGAAATACACATTGTAACAGTACTTCTTCATAAACACATATACATCTTAACCCTTACTTATCCATTAGAAATACACATTGTAATTTTAACAGTAAGTACTTCTTCATAAACACATATACATCTTAACCCTTACTTATCCCTTAGAAATACACATTGTAACAGTACTTCTTCATAAACACATATACATCTTAACCCTTACTTATCCATTAGAAATACACATTGTAACAGTACTTCTTAATCAACACATATACATTTTAACCCTTACTTATCCCTTAGAAATACACATTGTAACAGTACTTCTTCATAAACACATATACATCTTAACCCTTACTTGTCTCTTAGAAATACACATTGTAACAGTACTTCTTCATAAACACATATACATTTTAACCCTTACTTATCCCTTAGAAATACACATTGTAACAGTACTTCTTCATAAACACATATACATCTTAACCCTTATTTGTCTCTTAGAAATACACATTGTAACAGTACTTCTTCATAAACAGATATACATCCTAACTCTTACTTGTCTCTTAGAAATACACATTGTAACAGTACTTCGTCATAAACACATATACATCTTAATCTTTATTTGTCCCTTAGAAATACACATTGTAACAGTATTTCGTCATAAACACATATACATCTTAACCCTTACCTATCCCTTAGAAATACACATTGTAACAGTACTTCTTCATAAACACATATACATCTTAATTCTTACTTATCCATTAGAAATACATTGTGACAGTATTAGACGCATAACAGCACTTCTTCATAAACACATATACATCTTAACCCTTACTTGTCTCTTAGAAATACACATTGTAGCAGTACTTTTTCATAAACACATATACATCTTAACCCTTACTTGTCCCTTAGAAATGCACATTGTAACAGTACTTCTTCATAAACACATATACATCTTAACCCTTACTTATCCATTAGAAATACACATTGTAACAGTACTTCTTCATAAACACATATACATCTTAACGCTTGCTTATCCCTTAGAAATGCACATTGTAACAGTACTTCTTCATAAACACATATACATCTTATCCTTACTTATCCCTTAGAAATACACATTGTAACAGTACTCTTCATAAACACATATGCATCTTAACCCTTACTTATCCCTTAGAAATGCACATTGTAACAGTACTTCTTCATAAACACATATACATCTTAACCCTTACTTATCCCTTAGAAATGCACATTGTAACAGTACTTCTTCATAAACACATATACATCTTAACCCTTACTTGTCCCTTAGAAATACACATTGTAACAGTACTTCTTCATAAACACATATACATCTTAACCCTTACTTATCCATTAGAAATACACATTGTAACAGTACTTTTCATAAACACATATGCATCTTAACCCTTACTTATCCATTAGAAATACACATTGTAACAGTACTTCTTCATAAACACATATACATCTTAACCCTTACTTATCCATTAGAAATACACATTGTAACAGTACTCTTCATAAACACATATACATCTTAACCCTTACTTATCCATTAGAAATACACATTGTAACAGTACTTCTTCATAAACACATATACATCTTAACCCTTACTTATCCATTAGAAATACACATTGTAATAGTAACTCCTTCATAAACACATATACATCTTAACCCTTACTTATCCATTAGAAATACACATTGTAACAGTACTTCTTCATAAACACATATACATCTTAACCCTTACTTATCCATTAGAAATACACATTGTAACAGTACTTCTTCATAAACACATATACATCTTAACCCTTACTTATCCATTAGAAATACACATTGTAACAGTACTTCTTCATAAACACATATACATCTTAACCCTTACTTATCCATTAGAAATACACATTGTAACAGTACTTCTTCATAAACACATATACATCTTAACCCTTACTTATCCATTAGAAATACACATTGTAACAGTACTTCTTCATAAACACATATACATCTTAACCCCTTACTTATCCATTAGAAATACACATTGTAACAGTACTTCTCTCATAAACACATATACATCTTAACCCTTACTTATCCATTAGAAATACACATTGTAACAGTACTTCTTCATAAACACATATACATCTTTACCCCTTACTTATCCATTAGAAATACACATTGTAACAGTACTTCTTCATAAACACATATACATCTTAACCCTTACTTATCCATTAGAAATACACATTGTAACAGTACTTTCTCATAAACACATATACATCTTAACCCTTACTTATCCATTAGAAATACACATTGTAACAGTACTCTCTTCATAAACACATATACATCTTAACCCCTTACTTATCCATTAGAAATACACATTGTAACAGTACTTCTTCATAAACACATATACATCTTAACCCTTACTTATCCATTAGAAATACACATTGTAACAGTACTTCTTCATAAACACATATACATCTTAACCCTTACTTATCCCTTAGAAATACACATTGTAACAGTACTTCTTCACAAACACATATATATCTTAACCCTTACTTATCCATTAGAAATACACATTGTAACAGTACTTCTTAATAAACACATATACATCTTAACCCTTACTTATCCCTTAGAAATACACATTGTAACAGTACTTCTTCATAAACACATATACATCTTAACACTTATATATCCATTAGAAATACACATTGTAACAGTACTTCTTCATAAACACATATACATCTTAACCCTTACTTATCCATTAGAAATACACATTGTAACAGTACTTCTTCATAAACACATATACATCTTAAACCTTACTTATCCATTAGAAATACACATTGTAACAGTACTTCTTCATAAACACATATACATCTTAACCCTTACTTATCCATTAGAGATACACATTATGACAGTACTTCTTCATAAACACATATATATCTTAATCCTTATTTTTCTCTTTAAAAACATCTACACACTTTCTTCTTGCTCTTTGTTACCCCAGAAACATAATGTTTCTTAGTCTGACTTATTTCTATAGTGCAACATTATTTTCTTTCTAGCCTTTGTTCACCATTCTCAACCATAGCTGTAGTAAATCTGTTTTATCCTTAAATACTTACTTTTGACATTAGTAAGTAGTTTTATTGTGCTAATAAGAATTTGACACAACTGTCAGTAATTGCTATTGTAATTAATAAATTAATCTTTATTTACATTCTACTCCTGTAAACTTAATATTTGTAATTTGTTCAGGATATCTAAACTTTTACTTTTGTGTCAAGTGTATGATATGGCAGTAGGAGGTTGTTTAACTTGGTGTCTTGTGCTATAAATAATGCATCAAAACAGATGTTTTAGTTGTCTTTATAATATAATTTATATTAAGTGAAATACTCTCAAGTAGAAATACTGCCTTTAGGCTATCTAAAGTAATTCTTTGTTTCATTAAATGTATTTAATTTCCCATCTGTATCTGTAAAGTAATCTAACAAATAGTTTTTTATTCATATTTGTTGTTTATTTTCAACTTGTATGCTTCAAAAATGAAAAGTGTATTTAGTTTGTTCTTGAACCTTTAACATTAGGTATCTCAACACTCTGGAAGAACAAAGTTTGGTTACATTAGTTTATTTCTGAATTATTTCTGCCTGTAGACATGACTGTAACTCGACATACTTGTTGCCTAGTGATTGTTATACAAGTTGTGGTAAGAGAGAAGAATTACGTATCCATAGTCATTCCATCCCATTACCGTTCAATATGCTTTGTAAAACATCAAATTTGTGGATTTAAAAAATAGATGACATAACAACTAATCACAGTTAAAAATACTGATCAAACATTAATAACTTGACTTTCAGGACCTGTTTCTAAAACATAATCTGACAACATTTGCAGAGATGCCAACCATTACAATTTGAGCATAATCATTATGATTTTGGTGTATACATTACAACTTGTTGCAACTTCCAAATTATTATATATTATTTTGGCCAATACAATAAAGTGATAAATTGTTCCCCAGGACTTGAAAAGGGTGAAAAGAAAATTTCTAGTGAGATACAAATAAATTTTAATAATAAATAAAAGACATAGTCAAATGGCTACTTGCGATAATCACGTTTGTGCTTGAAGTAATAAAATATTTGTATCTCCGGCGTCTAACAATAGTTTTAGTGCAGTGCTTCTCCGTCCTGGGAACGTGGGGGAATCCATGGTTACCTCATCAGTGCTTGTCAGCCAGTCAGTGCTCGCATAGATGGGTATTTCTCATTTCCTAAGCGGCATAGAAACACCAATGAGATCGTTTTCAAGATGGAAAAAGAGAGGCCTCGTTCACCAGATTTTCTTGTTTCTGGCAAATCTAAAAGGACTAAAACTGTGAATCAAAAATTTAGGAAAGAGTATAGTGCAAAATATCCAGTCATTGCATCAAAAGTCAGTGACAGTCATGTGTTTTGTACAGTTTGTCACATCAATTTTTCTGTGGCACATGGCAGGATAAGCGATTGTTCCAGACATACAAAATCGTCATCTCACCATAAAAAGCTGAGGTGAAGACAAAACGATGCAGATAACGACATTTATGTGTAAGAATTCAGAATATGAAACCATAAATGCAGAAGTGATGTTCATGTAATTCGTCATTGCTCATAATTTACCTCTAGCTGTAGCCAATCATGCAGGACATCTATTCAGAAAACTGTTCCTAGTCTCTGATATAGCGAAAAAATATGGCTGTGTTAGAACCAAAACTACAGCCATTGTACAAATGTTGGGTTGTGAAGATGACAAAATGATTTCAAGTATACTTACTAACAGTGTTTACAGTTTAGCCACAGAGGGATCCACAGACATGGGTGACTCAAAACTGTATCCAGTGGTTGTACGATATCTGTACGGGCTCTGTCTACAATCATTACACTCAGTCATTTGAAATAGTTGGCATCTCTGCATTTGAGCCATTGAAAAGAACATTTGGTGTACAACACTTGAATAATTTAAGTGTTAGATTATACTGTAATTACTATAACATTTGGTGTACAACACCTGAATAATTTAAAAATAGATTATACTGTAATTACTATAACATTTGGTGTACAACACCTGAATAATTTAAGTGTTAGATTATACTGTAATTACTATAACATTTGGTGTACAACACCTGAATAATTTATGTGTTAGATTATATTGTAATTACTATAACATTTGGTGTACAACACTTGAATAATTTAAAAATAGATTATATTGTAATTACTATAACATTTGGTGTACAACACCTGAATAATTTAAGTGTTAGATTATATTGTAATTACTGTAACATTTGGTGTACAACACCTGAATAATTTAAGTGTTAGATTATATTGTAATTACTGTAACATTTGGTGTACAACACCTGAATAATTTAAGTGTTAGATTATATTGTAATTACTATAACGTTTATTGTACAACACCTGAATAACGTAAGTATTAGATTATATTGTAATTATTATATCGTTTTATTGCCATAAAGTACAAAATTTGTGCATGTGTATAAAACATATCTCAGTGTTATTCTCAATGCTGACTTCGTTTCTTTAAAGGTTATCGACTTGAAAATTATCTGACATGTTTCTTTTGATGGTATGAAAATTAAAATTAGAGCATGTTTAGCATAACCTTTTTGACCTTAAAACAAGCCTCTCAGTGCCAAGTTTTTTAGCTTTAGTGATAGATGTCAAATTAACTATAAACCTATATCAAAAAATACGAAATTATTTCATTTGTTCTGTTATTAAATGTAAATTATAGCCTAATTACTGTTCAAAGTTGAGAACATTTATGCAGGTTTTGTTGTTTTTAAAAAAAAACAAATAGTTTTAATTTTTGCCATAAAATGCCCATGGTAAAGTGTCAGTTTGTACAGTAGACCTTGATTAATGGGTAACTGGCACCACATCATTAAGAGTAGACATTTTCGGTCTCTTTGTTTCTACTATCTCTAAATCAAAATGAAGTTAAAGTAATTAATAACAAAGTATTTTAGAAAATACATCAGGTATAGTGTATTTATTTCCATAATTTTGAAATTTGACATTAAACTGCAGGTCTAATTGTCCCAGAACAGTAAACATTGTGTTCTAATCCTGCAGGTCATACGACTAGATGGTGGGGAACTTCCTTTTCTAGCAGGAGAATTTAATAGCCTTCTTAGTGTGACTCGTGAACAGTGGGACCAAATGGAAACGTTGATTCGAACAGTTAAGGGATCGTGAAATAATACAATATAAATTGTTGCATGCTATGATATTGTTATATAGCATCAAAAATTGTGCAGTATATAATAATGAATTCTGTTACTTTGAATGCTAAATGAATGACCAAACTGTATTTGAAATATTGTTAGTTTTTGGAAATCATAATATCCATGCTGTTTATATGAAGAAATTATTTTTCTAAAATAAAATTGCTTATTAAAATAATTGTGAAGGAAATAATATGAGATGTTATTCTTGATATAAAACACATATTTCAAGGGTTGGGCTGAGAATCCACATTTCAAGTTTGTTTACTTGTGAATTTCATTCATTCCAGTAAGAGAAATCTCTTTATAAATGAGTTAGAAATAATGTCTGGTACTGGACAATTTGCCTATCAAAATATTTTGTAAGTTGTTGCTGAAATTAAAGTATTTGATGCATGAATATCTGCATGTTTAAGAAAGTCTTTAATACTATAAAGTACAGAACATTATTTCATCATAACTAACTACACTGTTTTTTCATAACCATTGTTAAATGTTTGTCATTTCTAGGTCACTTGTACTTTACAGGTTGTGAAAATGTCACCACTGTTGGTGCTGGTGTTATTTTTCCATTTACATGAACAACATGCATGTTAGGTATTTTTGTACAATTTCCAGTACTGAAAGATTAGCTTATTTTATGAAAACAAATCACTGACTTACAAGCACTGTGCTTAAGTATACAAGTAAGGAAAGGTGAAACTTACTAATTATTTACTTAATTATTAGGCTAAAGAAACATTTGTTATTTTTGTATATATGTCTACACACACACAGAGCCATTAATATAAGCTTAATTTGGGGTTTTATTAATATAAAACTGATTATCTTTGAACTTTGTGAAGAGAAGGTTTGTAATTAGAGTAAGTTTGATTGATAAATATTTAGTCACTAGTTTCTCTGGTGAGCCATCTGTTTGCAAACTTCTGTATTGGACAATTTAAAACATATATAAGTCTGGATAGTATTCTCATATTTTATGGTAAGGTTTTGTATCTGATGGAAGAAGTGTGTTTGACAATTTAAAACATATATAAGTCTGGATAGTATTCTCATATTTTATGGTAAGGTTTTGTATCTGATGGAAGAAGTGTGTTTGACAATTTAAAACATATATAAGTCTGGATAGTATTCTCATATTTTATGGTAAGGTTTTGTATCTGATGGAAGAAGTGTGTTTGACAATTTAAAACATATATAAGTCTGGATAGTATTCTCATATTTTATGGTAAGGTTTTGTATCTGATGGAAGAAGTGTGTTTGACAATTTAAAACATATATAAGTCTGGATAGTATTCTCATATTTTATGGTAAGGTTTTGTATCTGATGGAAGGAGTGTGTTTGACAATTTAAAACATATATAAGTCTGGATAGTATTCTCATATTTTATGGTAAGGTTTTGTATCTGATGGAAGAAGTGTGTTTGACAATTTAAAACATATATAAGTCTGGATAGTATTCTCATATTTTATGGTAAGGTTTTGTATCTGATGGAAGAAGTGTGTTTGACAATTTAAAACATATATAAGTCTGGATAGTATTCTCATATTTTATGGTAAGGTTTTGTATCTGATGGAAGAAGTGTGTTTGACAATTTAAAACATATATAAGTCTGGATGGTATTCTCATATTTTATGGTAAGGTTTTGTATCTGATGAAAGAAGTGTGTTTGACAATTTAAAACATATATAAGTCTGGATAGTATTCTCATATTTTATGGTAAGGTTTTGTATCTGAAGTGTGTTTGACAATTTAAAACATATATAAGTCTGGATAGTATTCTCATATTTTATGGTAAGGTTTTGTATCTGATGGAAGAAGTGTGTTTGACAATTTAAAACATATATAAGTCTGGATAGTATTCTCATATTTTATGGTAAGGTTTTGTATCTGATGGAAGAAGTGTGTTTGACCAAACCCATGGCACTGTGTTTTATAACAAACTAATTTCTGTAGAATCCATAAGAAATTGTTATTATATGTGAAAGTTTTTTAGTAGATGCAAGATTATAATGTTCTATTGAATATCACACGAGAAAGCTTCCTTACACTCAAGGGGAAAAGAACTGTCAAGTTCTACATGTTATGGTTCTGTTTATCCTTAAGATGTTGGATCATACCTAATTGCAGGCTTAAAATTTGTTTAGTTCAAGAAGAAAGATTCACAGTTCAGTTTAACCTCAGGGTTACTTGATTCCTATCAGGGTTATCATATTTAATCTTGTGATTTTTAAATTACAGTGCCCCCAATGGCACAGTGGTACATCTCCAGACTTGTACTGCTAAAAACTAGGTTTCAATGCCCGTGGTAGGCAGAGTGCAGATAGTCCCTTATGTCACTTTGTGCGTAGTAACAATGAACAACAACCTCTTTATAGTTAGGTCATTTTGTTACTTCTAAATTGAATAGTGTGGAATCGTTTTAATTCCAAGGTATAATAGTAAGTTTCAGAAATGTAAATATCTTATTATCTTGTCCTTGTTGTTCAGCAGCTGTTGGATTTTGATGATAATAAAGTTAATAAAATTTTATCTCACATATAAAGGGAACAAGAAGATGATTGTACTGCTGTTGAATATGTTTACAGAACATGAACTTATATTGTATTTAAGTTTTGTTATGTGAGTATATATTATACATATACTTAATGCTTTAAGAAATCACTTTTGAAATATTTGTTTCTGCAAAAAATTACTTGTTTACTGCAAACGACACAATGGGTTTGGAAAGCATTTATAACCATAAACAAATAACAGCTAATATTGTCATCTGCTGTGTGGTAGAGTTGCTTGGTGAATATCTGTTCACATATTATTGTAATAAAAAACAAATGTGAATTTTCTCCCAAATAATGTCTGAAAAAATTAAAATAGGTGTAACCTTTTTTTTTCTTTAAACACTGCTTTTCCCACCTAAAATAGGAACATATCTGAATACAGTTAAAATGCAAACAACAGCTTGAACACGATTGTCACAGTTCTGTGACTGACTTGACCTTTCACTGTTTGTAGCTTGTGGTGTGAAGACATGTCACATCTCCTATATTAAACACCACACACCTAAATCACATCTACACCCAGTTCATTTCATGAAAATGTTATAAGACTACTGACTGGAGCCACTCAGTTAAGTTCTGTACATAATTTTACTTACACATTTTAAATTTCATGGTTCACAAGCAAGGTTTACGTTGGTGCTATTGATGTTGGATACTGTGATGTGTTTAGAAATGAAGATGTGTGGATACCCAGACTGTGGACAGTTGGATAGTTTTGGCATAATATTGCATCGTCATATGGTGGAGGGTTCTGGTCATACTTAAACTGTTGGTCTTTCTTCATAATAGTATCATAGGCTGGTGGTGGTGTCCCATGTTCAAGTGTGACACCACTTATAGTAACTACCTGTTCCAGAAAAAATACATATTATTGGAAATTATTTACTTCTATGTTCACAAATTCTAAGTCTTTAATAATACATGGGTAAAATCATGTATTATAAATTTTAGTAAGCTGATGGACAAACATAATAATACATGGGTAAAATCGTGTATTATAAATTTTAGTAAGCTGATGGACAAACATAATAATATATGGGTAAAATCATGTATTATAAATTTTAGTAAGCTGATGGACAAACATAATGATACATGGGTAAAATCATGTATTATAAATTTTAGTAAGCTGATGGACAAACATAATAATACATGGGTAAAATCATGTATTATAAATTTTAGTAAGCTGATGAACAAACATAATGATACATGGGTAAAATCATGTATTATAAATTTTAGTAAGCTGATGGACAAACATAATGATACATGGGTAAAATCATGTATTATAAATTTTAGTAAGCTGATGGACAAACATAATAATACATGGGTAAAATCATGTATTATACATTTTAGTAAGCTGATGAACAAACATAATGATACATGGGTAAAATCATGTATTATAAATTTTAGTAAGCTGATGGACAAACATAATAATACATGGGTAAAATCGTGTATTATAAATTTTAGTAAGCTGATGGACAAACATAATAATATATGGGTAAAATCATGTATTATAAATTTTAGTAAGCTGATGGACAAACATAATGATACATGGGTAAAATCATGTATTATAAATTTTAGTAAGCTGATGGACAAACATAATGATACATGGGTAAAATCATGTATTATAAATTTTAGTAAGCTGATGGACAAACATAATAATACATGGGTAAAATCATGTATTATAAATTTTAGTAAGCTGATGAACAAACATAATGATACATGGGTAAAATCATGTATTATAAATTTTAGTAAGCTGATGGACAAACATAATGATACATGGGTAAAATCATGTATTATAAATTTTAGTAAGCTGATGGACAAACATAATAATACATGGGTAAAATCATGTATTATAAATTTTAGTAAGCTGATGGACAAACATAATAATACATGGGTAAAATCATGTATTATAAATTTTAGTAAGCTGATGAACAAACATAATAATACATGGGTACAATCATGTATTATACATTTTAGTAAGCTGATGAACAAACATAATGATACATGGGTAAAATCATGTATTATAAATTTTAGTAAGCTGATGGACAAACATAATAATACATGGGTAAAATCATGTATTATAAATTTTAGTAAGCTGATGAACAAACTTATTTTTTTCATGTTTTCAAAAACAATCGTGCAAACGTTAGTGAAGTAGAATTTTCTTCTCATATGAAAACTTTATATTTTGTTGTATATTTCTAAAGCCATCATAATATAAGAACATAGAAATCAAGAATATATGAAGCTTGGCTGAAAAAGTTTTTTCCTTAAATTGGTTTGTTTGTTTTAAGTTTCAAGCGAAGCTACACGAGGGCTATCTGCACTATCTATCCTTAATTTAGTAGTGTATGATTGGATGAAGGCATCTAGTCACTGCCAAGTCTTGGGCTACTCTTTTACAAATAAATAGTGGGATTGACCGTCACATTGTATGTCCCCCCAGGGGTATTCGAACCTGCAACCCTCAGATTACGAATTGAACGTTCTAACCACCTCACCATGCCACACTTCACATACAATGGACAACTACACAAGTTTTAATTGTAAAACAACTTATGTCTGTGTGTCTGTATATATATAGATATTAGAGACGGTTGATATCGGTATTAAAAACTTTTACTTAAAAACACAAAACAAGTAACAAACTTTTACCTTAAGTCATCCTCAGTATAAGATGGTTCTTAACTTACTGATGAACTAAAGCCCCTCCAGTGGCACAGCGGTACGTCTGTAGACTTGCAGAGTTTCAAATCGAGTTTCTATACCCATTGTGAGAATAGTTTTATGCTTAACTACAAACAGAAAATGACCTAAAGAAATCAAAATATTGCTGTTTGTGTTTTGTTTTAATACACATATCAGCCATCTCTACTCTATATATATGCACACACAACACACCATAATGAATAACTGAGAATTAACTGCATTTTCCTTAACTCTATGTATGTTTCAAATCTGATATTTAAATGTTCTGTATAGGCCAAGTGCTTTAAATACCTTCCTCCAAGCTTTATTAAAACAATTTGGTCTAAACTGTTTTCTGAGAATGAGAAACTGGAGATAAGTCACATTTTACAAGAGTGGTGTTTCACCTCTTGTGCTGATGTTGGAAGTCTTTCTTCCACCATCGGTCAAGCTTGACCTGATGACCGTGATTATTCGTTATTACTCAACATTGTAATTACCGTCATATGAAGTTTTTAACTTAAGGCAAACTTACAAATTTTGCGTAGATTGAATCTTTCTCAGTTTCTAGTCTTTGTATATTAAAAGTATCAGAAATTTCAGGGGTGGGTGGCAAAGCAGGCATGCACGACCTTGAACAGTGTCATTCAATATGATATTACGTATTTAGTGTCCGCGTTGTCAACGTTCCTTCCGTGTTACTCTTCACTTCTGATTTTATAACATTTCGTGTTACAATATACATAGATACTAAATAAGCTTCAGATACACATTTGGGAGTTTGTAGACTTGTTTACAAGTAACTTTTAAACTGTACAACAGAGAACATTTCTGTTCTTTACATGAATATTATCACCTTCTCACAGTCAAATTGTCTTTGACTTTCCACAGACGTACCTTTAGTAATACGTCTGATTTTTGAGGTATAACAGATTTGTACTGTGGACGAAAAGCTTGTCAGATTTGTTGAAGATAAGCTTTGTAAATTCGGAATTAAAGTCAACATTCTCCGATATGGGGCAGCAGCCCATTGTACATTCAGTTAAAAGTGTTGCAACGTGGTGTACCAAAATGACTCGTAACTATACTAATATATTTATGGAACATACTGAAAGCCAGCTTTCACAGTGGTTATAGAGTATCGTTTTTTTGTGTTAAGTTGACAAATTGATTTTCAGATCCATTGAAATTTAAACCAAACGAGTAAGGCGTTTGGTAGCAAAATACGTGACAAATGACAAACGAAAATGATGTTTAATGTCACGTGTGGCATTGACAAACGATTTATATACTACGGCTCAAAATGTGGAAGAGGTGGTCCACCTCCACATTTATAGCAATACTTTCTCAGTTGAACATAGTCTGATTCCTTTGTTAATGTAGATTCACTTCAGTTCTTTAAAAAGGACGTACCTGCCAAACAGTGACGATTTCCAAATGTCATCAAATTACTTTTTGTTTGTATTTAGTGGTGTGGATTTTGGTTACAACTTCGTTTTCTGCTTTATCTTTCTGTTTCTTTTTCTGTACTTCATCATCTAACTTCAAGGTAATGCTTGTTATTGAATTTGAAGTCATTTAGAGAACTTGAAGGTAATGCTTGTTATTGAATTTGAAGTCATTTAAAGATAAGGCTGGGAAGACCAGTTACTGTTTGAAATTTTGACGGATTTGAAAGGGTTAGGGCTGATTTTAATTCCATCATTATGTGGAATATTAGTGTGAAGGGAAGAAACGACCAGTGTTCCTCTGCGATACTAAGAAAGTGTGCCATGTTTTTTATGTAAGAAGGGAAAGTACAAGGACTACTTTTTATTGAAGTTCGACAAAAGCAGACTGTTTCTCAAAAGTCATCTTTGTGTTAGTCATTAAGAATCGACCGTGATTTATTAGGTTTATATTCAGTAAGAGATAAAATATTTCTGGGTAACAAGAGACTTTTTGTTGGTTTTCTTGTTTGGGGAAAATTCATTAAATTTATCACCGATGGTTATAGTAGTTAGTTATACGAAGTTTTGTTTCTTGTAGAATTTAATGTTTTCAAGATGGCGGTTAGCTTCAGCAATATAATCATCTTTGTTCAAAATAACAATAGCCTCACTCTCATCTACTAGTTTTATTATAATGTTGTTTAATTTAACATATTTTAGAACAGTTTCCTCTTTTTGATTAATATTATTATAGCATTGCTTGAAATATTTCTATTATGTTATTTTATACAGCTTTGATATAACTCTAAATGTGGTCTCTCTACAATGGTGGTGTCCAGTAGGATTTTTCCGTGAAATCGCTTGATTTTCAGTGGTATTATAGGGTACCTTTAATTTGTCCGAATACTTACAAGTTTATACCCAGCCTGGTCAGATGGTTAGGGCGCTCAACTTGTAATCTGAGGGTCGCGAGTTCTAATTCTCGTCACACCAAACATGCTTGCCCTTTAGAGCGTATGCGCGTCATAATGCAATGGTCAATTCCATTATTCGTTGGTAAAAGAATAGCCCAAGAGTTGGCGGTGGGTGGTGATGACGAGCTGCCTTCCCTCTAGTCCCTAATTTAGGGACGGCTAGCAAAGATAGCCCTCGAGTAGCTTCGTGCGAATTTCAAAAACAAACAAAGCGATATCGGACACTACGCAAACTGCTAGCTCCAGGTAGTTCACAGTTTTAACAGTAGATTGCGCTACATTTCTTTCGATGACGTTCTTGAATGTTTGAGATATGTTTTTGTGTACTTGTACTTACGGCTGCGCCAGTAACTTTTCGAACTTTCTCGATTATTAGATTCTGTATATATAAATACCTGTCGACTCTCCGGGTCCGTCAGTAATTGAAATAACTGAAGGTGTTGTGATCAAGTATCTAACGAAGTTCAATGGATTATTTTGTTGATTTTTAGTCCTTGTACATAAAAATGGGAAGATTTTTTAGCATTAATTTGAAAATGAAATAAAAATATTGTTTTTACTTTCAATTTACGTGTATTATTCCTTCAAACGGCTACTAAGTTGTTACGACATAAGTACTTAAGTTGTTTGGACCTAACTACTAAATAAACGGAACTATTAGGTTTTAAGTTTTGCTTAGGGGCGCCGTGAAAAATTCTTGAGACACTAAAGATGCCGTGAATAGAGAAAGTTTGGGAAACGCTGAGAAAAACGTGATAAATGTTCATATAAAATCTGAAGTAACCCGACACTGTAATGCAATAAAAACATGAGACTTACCGAAATGAATACTCGTTCATCTGATGTAAATATAATTAATTAATGAGAAATTAAATTTATAAATATTCACGTACACGAGAAACATTTTCAGGTAATATAAATATGAAAATAATAATATGAACACCAAACTCCTTTACTAAGGCTCGACCTACAGTCTGATTTTACAAACTGGTAAACTTGCATGATATAACGTTATTTTAGAAAACCTTCAGGGTCACCAGGTGGGTTAAGGCGTTCGACTTCTAATCCGAGGGTTGCGGGTTCGAATCCCCCTCGCACCAAACATGCTCGCCCTGTCAGCAGTGGGGACGTTATAATGTGACGGTCAATATCACTATTCGTTGGTAAAAGAGTAGTCCAAAAGTTGGCGATGGGTGGTGATGACTAGCTGCCTTCCTTCTAGTCTTACACTGTTAACTTATGGACAGTTATCAGTGATGTCGAGAAATATATATGCAAAAACGGCTCGTTTCGGTTGAGAAAATATTTTACATAGAAGAGCGAACTTTGGATAATGTTTGTGTATTTATTAAAATTTTTTGAAAGTTTTACCTTCACAAAATTAGGGGTTAGTTGTTCCTTTCTACATTGTCGAATAAAACAGATGTCATTTCTTCTATTGATAATTCATTGATTTAAATTTCTTAATTTCTCTTCTATGTAAAATATTTTCGCAACCCAAACGAGCCGTTTGACATATATATTATGGACAGTTAGCGATGATAGCCCTCGTGTAGCTTTGTGCGAAATTCAAAACAAACAAATTTTAGAAATCCTCAAGTTCACCAACGTGGAAAACCTGTATTATTTAGTACTTACGTGATTTTCGTCCACAACATTTGAACGGTTTGTAGTTTCGCCATTTGTTGCCACTAGGTGGTCGTCATGGCTTTTCTCGTTACACCATTGACACATCAAACAAAGTAGCAAAACAAAAGCTCCAAATATTCCTCTGTAAAATAATTTAATAGTCAATATAACTGTTTTCCAAATCATTCTACAACAACATACTGCGCGAAAACAATTTTACTATAGAAGTTCCAATGTAGTTTACGACGTGTAAATTATTTAATAAAATCAGACCTGTCTATGCTATTCTGTACATGATATAGGTGTTTAACACTTATAGAAAATGTATTGTAAGGATTGTTTTCAATTAAAATTGCTAGAAAATTGCAGTACAGGATTGAACTATATATTAGCTACTCAGTTTATATGTATTTGTTAAAACGGCAGATTTTTCTTTCATTTCGTTAAGTTTGGACGCTAAAGTAAACATGTAACTTTCGCTCTGGTGCGCACGAAAGTTGGTTTTGCTAACAGGCTGTTAGATATGTTATTTTGGAGGATAGACAGCTGTTTCATAACAGGCTGTTAGATATGTTCTTTTGGAGGATAGACAGCTGTTTCATGACGTCTGTTAGATATGTTCTTTTGGAGGATAGACAGCTGTTTCATGACGTCTGTTAGATATGTTCTTTTGGAGGATAGACAGCTGTTTCATAACGTCTGTTAGATATGTTCTTTTGGAGGATAGACAGCTGTTTCATAACGTCTGTTAGATATGTTCTTTTGGAGGATAGACAGCTGTTTCATAACAGGCTGTTAGATATGTTCTTTTGGAGGATAGACAGCTGTTTCATAACGTCTGTTAGATATGTTATTTTGGAGGATAGACAGCTGTTTCATAACAGGCTGTTAGATATGTTCTTTTGGAGGATAGACAGCTGTTTCATAACGTCTGTTAGATATGTTCTTTTGGAGGATAGACAGCTGTTTCATAACGTCTGTTAGATATGTTCTTTTGGAGGATAGACAGCTGTTTCATAACAGGCTGTTAGATATGTTCTTTTGGAGGATAGACAGCTGTTTCATAACGTCTGTTAGATATGTTATTTTGGAGGATAGACAGCTGTTTCATAACAGGCTGTTAGATATGTTCTTTTGGAGGATAGACAGCTGTTTCATAACGTCTGTTAGATATGTTCTTTTGGAGGATAGACAGCTGTTTCATAACAGGCTGTTAGATATGTTCTTTTGGAGGATAGACAGCTGTTTCATGACGTCTGTTAGATATGTTATTTTGGAGGATAGACAGCTGTTTCATAACAGGCTGTTAGATATGTTCTTTTGGAGGATAGACAGCTGTTTCTTGACGTCTGTTAGATATGTTATTTTGGAGGATAGACAGCTGTTTCATAACAGGCTGTTAGATATGTTCTTTTGGAGGATAGACAGCTGTTTCATAACAGGCTGTTAGATATGTTCTTTGGAGGATAGACAGCTGTTTCATAACAGGCTGTTAGATATGTTCTTTGGAGGATAGACAGCTGTTTCATAACGTCTGTTAGATATGTTCTTTGGAGGATAGACAGCTGTTTCATAACAGGCTGTTAGATATGTTCTTTTGGAGGATAGACAGCTGTTTCATAACGTCTGTTAGATATGTTCTTTTGGAGGATAGACAGCTGTTTCATAACAGGCTGTTAGATATGTTCTTTTGGAGGATAGACAGCTGTTTCATGACAGGCTGTTAGATATGTTATTTTGGAGGATAGACAGCTGTTTCATAACAGGCTGTTAGATATGTTCTTTTGGAGGATAGACAGCTGTTTCATAACGTCTGTTAGATATGTTCTTTTGGAGGATAGACAGCTGTTTCATAACAGGCTGTTAGATATGTTCTTTTGGAGGATAGACAGCTGTTTCATAACGTCTGTTAGATATGTTCTTTTGGAGGATAGACAGCTGTTTCATAACGTCTGTTAGATATGTTCTTTTGGAGGATAGACAGCTGTTTCATAACAGGCTGTTAGATATGTTCTTTTGGAGGATAGACAGCTGTTTCATAACGTCTGTTAGATATGTTATTTTGGAGGATAGACAGCTGTTTCACAACAGGCTGTTAGATATGTTCTTTTGGAGGATAGACAGCTGTTTCACAACGTCTGTTAGATATGTTCTTTTGGAGGATAGACAGCTGTTTCATAACAGGCTGTTAGATATGTTCTTTTGGAGGATAGACAGCTGTTTCATAACGTCTGTTAGATATGTTCTTTTGGAGGATAGACAGCTGTTTCATAACAGGCTGTTAGATATGTTCTTTTGGAGGATAGACAGCTGTTTCATAACAGGCTGTTAGATATGTTCTTTTGGAGGATAGACAGCTGTTTCATAACAGGCTGTTAGATATGTTCTTTTGGAGGATAGACAGCTGTTTCATAACGTCTGTTAGATATGTTCTTTTGGAGGATAGACAGCTGTTTCATAACAGGCTGTTAGATATGTTCTTTTGGAGGATAGACAGCTGTTTCATAACAGGCTGTTAGATATGTTCTTTTGGAGGATAGACAGCTGTTTCATAACAGGCTGTTAGATATGTTCTTTTGGAGGATAGACAGCTGTTTCATAACAGGCTGTTAGATATGTTATTTTGGAGGATAGACAGCTGTTTCATGACGTCTGTTAGATATGTTATTTTGGAGGATAGACAGCTGTTTCATGACGTCTGTTAGATATGTTCTTTTGGAGGATAGACAGCTGTTTCATGACGTCTGTTAGATATGTTATTTTGGAGGATAGACAGCTGTTTCATAACAGGCTGTTAGATATGTTCTTTTGGAGGATAGACAGCTGTTTCTTGACGTCTGTTAGATATGTTATTTTGGAGGATAGACAGCTGTTTCATAACAGGCTGTTAGATATGTTCTTTTGGAGGATAGACAGCTGTTTCATAACAGGCTGTTAGATATGTTCTTTTGGAGGATAGACAGCTGTTTCATAACAGGCTGTTAGATATGTTCTTTTGGAGGATAGACAGCTGTTTCTTGACGTCTGTTAGATATGTTATTTTGGAGGATAGACAGCTGTTTCATAACAGGCTGTTAGATATGTTCTTTTGGAGGATAGACAGCTGTTTCATAACAGGCTGTTAGATATGTTCTTTTGGAGGATAGACAGCTGTTTCATAACAGGCTGTTAGATATGTTCTTTTGGAGGATAGACAGCTGTTTCTTGACGTCTGTTAGATATGTTATTTTGGAGGATAGACAGCTGTTTCATAACAGGCTGTTAGATATGTTCTTTTGGAGGATAGACAGCTGTTTCTTGACGTCTGTTAGATATGTTATTTTGGAGGATAAACAGCTGTTTCATAACAGGCTGTTAGATATGTTCTTTTGGAGGATAGACAGCTGTTTCTTGACGTCTGTTAGATATGTTATTTTGGAGGATAGACAGCTGTTTCATAACAGGCTGTTAGATATGTTCTTTTGGAGGATAGACAGCTGTTTCATAACAGGCTGTTAGATATGTTCTTTTGGAGGATAGACAGCTGTTTCATGACGTCTGTTATGTCGGTGTATCAGCTACTGGGTGAAATAACTAATCCTTTATATTTTACCTATTAAAACACTCGGAGGAAAGAAGTCACACAAATAGGTGAAATTAATAATTTTCATGTTTTACCTATTAAAACACTCGGAGAAAAGAAGTCACACAAATAGGTGAAATTAATAATTTTCATGTTTTACCTATTAAAACACTCGGAGAAAAGAAGTCACACAAATAGGTGAAATTAATAATTTTCATGTTTTACCTATTAAAACACTCGGAGGAAAGAAGTCACACAAATGGGTGAAGTTACCAATTTTATGTTTTACCTATTAAAACACTCGGAGGAAAGAAGTCACACAAATAGGTGAAATTAATAATTTTCATGTTTTACCTATTAAAACACTCGGAGGAAAGAAGTCACACAAATAGGTAAATCATTATTTTTGTTTTATCTATTAAAACACTCGAAGGAAAGAAGTCACACAAATGTGTGAAATTACCAATTTTATGTTTTACCTATTAAGATGTCTTTGTTGGAATCTTCATGAGCACCTTGCTAGAGTTAGAAGCGTTTATTCATTACGTAAGTAGCTTCCACCTTTCCCACATAACATTTTCAATTAATTATTAACATTCTTGAATATTTTACTTTCTATATATTCTGATAACCCCAAATCCTAGTATATCAGATTACAGAAACAGTGTAATGAACCTGATGATTTCAATGCCCAATCAACAGTATTGGAATCATTTTTCCATGATTGTAACTACCCAAAAAACATCCTTAAAAAATCCGTACTAGTCTATTGTAAATCAATACCACAACTTTGCCTTATCTCTCCTCTACCAGGCCACCCCTTATCCTCACACATCACACATACAAGACAAACAAATTAAAAACACTATTCTAAATAATTTTAATGTTTTAAAAGAAAACGACACCAGTAAACATGTTTTTCTAATACCCCACACCCGTTCTTATAATTTCCTACACTCACGATATTAGTGTTAGAAGCTACGCAATTCATATTGGCCTCAAAACACCCACGGTAACAGACACAAATTTTATTACAAGTAGTTATGCTTGTAATAAAAAACACTGTAACACGTGTGCTCACATTGACTCAAGATAATCTGTGCATGGTTCTAAACCGAGTTTTTACATTAAGGATTAATATAACTGTACATCGAAATGAGTCATATGTTCCATTGTTTGCTCATGTTATACAAAATTGTACATTGGACAAACCAACACATTATTAGCAGAATGTACTCGAGAACACCTTTAATATATAATAAATTATAATACAAATAAACCAGTAGCATTGCACTTCAATTCGCACAAACCATACGTTTGACGATTTCAAAATAACTGTATCGAAGAAAGCAGCTACAAACAAACATAACAAGACAAAAAAAATTTTGACTGGAAACTTTCCATTCCGGTGGACTCAAAAACCGTTTTAGTTTCTTGTAATATTTGTCGTTTTAGTTTTACCCTCTCTTTAAAATGTTTTGTAAAGTAAATTATGTTTATATTTGTTTATTTTAATTTATATTATTATAACGTTTGTCACCAATCCTATATTTATTTTCAACTTCTATATTTGAAAAACAAAAGCTGTTTATATACGTATTAACATATTTATGTATGGACATGCGCATGTTTGTGTGTATATACATATATATTTATATATGCAGTTGTATGTAAATATGTGAGTATATCTATGTACGTATATAATTACATTTAAATAAAGTTAAATAAGTAAAGAAAATCATGAAGTGCGTTAAAAACAACAATTCCCAACCTCTGATTAATTATATTATAACCCTAATTTTAAGCCAAAACAAAACACATTAAAATTTATGTGATTAAATTACAAATATGCATCGTATTTTGTTTAATTTTAATGTGTTTTGTTTATGGCTTAAACCTTTATGGTTATAATATATATATATATATATATATATAAAACTTCCTATTATTTCAAAGTGTTTGTAAGCATTGTTATACACATTGATTTGTTACATTTTCACTCGACCTTCGGTTTAGAATGTTTTCACATACCGATTCACCGTTCAGTTAGTGACTGATACCTGAAGAAGGACATTGCCTCAACAACATGTATATTAAAAAACATATATGTAGTTAACACTGTGTTGTCTTTGGCGAGTTGACCATATAACTTACTTTTATCTCTTTCAACAACTACCACGTGTGATTTTATACACTGTATTGTAAGTTAATCGATGATGATCGTTAAAGCGAGTGTGATTTCTCCACATAGTGACACTACATATTATAATTATACTCTTCTGAACAGCTTAAGCTGGAAATATATGTTTCATGGAGTTAGATGTTTGGGGCAGGTTAAGAATAGTATAATTTTAATAATAATCTCATTATGATAAATAGTTTGTTTTTATATCTTGTTACTCACAGATATAACACAATTTTTCCTTCACCCATTCCGGTAGTGTCATGCACTGAATCGTCCATAATTTCTTGTTCTGTCTCACCTAAGGCAAGAAAACAAACGATTTCTGACGTCACATATATTTTGAGAACAAAAATATGTAGAAGGTCGTTTCCTTCCCGAAACGGTAAGCGTAATTTTACGTGGATTGTTGTTTAAACAATCTGATACTTACACTAGTTTCTGTTTTAAAAATCTAATATTTACATAGATTGCTGTTTAAATAATCTTATATTGACATCAGTTTCTGTTTTAAAATTAATAATTACATGGGTTGCCGTTTAAAGAATCTTATATTTACATTAGTTGCTGTTTAAAAATATAATATTTACATAGATTGCTGTTTTAAATAATCTTATATTTATATCAGTTTCTGTTTAAAGAATCTTATATTTACATTAGTTGCTGTTTAAAAAATATAATATTTACATAGATTGCTGTTTTAAATAATCTTATATTTATATCAGTTTCTGTTTAAAGAATCTTATATTTACATTAGTTGCTGTTTAAAAAATATAATATTTACATAGATTGCTGTTTTAAATAATCTTATATTTATATCAGTTTCTGTTTAAAGAATCTTATATTTACATTAGTTGCTGTTTAAAAAATATAATATTTACATAGATTGCTGTTTTAAATAATCTTATATTTATATCAGTTTCTGTTTAAAGAATCTTATATTTACATTAGTTGCTGTTTAAAAATATAATATTTACATAGATTGCTGTTTTAAATAATCTTATATTTATATCAGTTTCTGTTTAAAGAATCTTATATTTACATTAGTTGCTGTTTAAAAATATAATATTTACATAGATTGCTGTTTTAAATAATCTTATATTTATATCAGTTTCTGTTTAAAGAATCTTATATTTACATTAGTTGCTGTTTAAAAAATCTAATATTTACATAGATTGCTGTTTAAATAATCTTATATTGACATCAGTTTCTGTTTTAAAAATTAATAATTACATGGGTTGCCGTTTAAAGAATCTTATATTTACATTAGTTGCTGTTTAAAAAATATAATATTTACATAGATTGCTGTTTTAAATAATCTTATATTTATATCAGTTTCTGTTTAAAGAATCTTATATTTACATTAGTTGCTGTTTAAAAAATATAATATTTACATAGATTGCTGTTTTAAATAATCTTATATTTATATCAGTTTCTGTTTAAAGAATCTTATATTTACATTAGTTGCTGTTTAAAAAATATAATATTTACATAGATTGCTGTTTTAAATAATCTTATATTTATATCAGTTTCTGTTTAAAGAATCTTATATTTACATTAGTTGCTGTTTAAAAAATCTAATATTTACATAGATTGCTGTTTAAATAATCTTATATTGACATCAGTTTCTGTTTTAAAAATTAATAATTACATGGGTTGCCGTTTAAAGAATCTTATATTTACATTAGTTGCTGTTTAAAAATATAATATTTACATAGATTGCTGTTTTAAATAATCTTATATTTATATCAGTTTCTGTTTAAAGAATCTTATATTTACATTAGTTGCTGTTTAAAAAATATAATATTTACATAGATTGCTGTTTTAAATAATCTTATATTTATATCAGTTTCTGTTTAAAGAATCTTATATTTACATTAGTTGCTGTTTAAAAAATATAATATTTACATAGATTGCTGTTTTAAATAATCTTATATTTATATCAGTTTCTGTTTAAAGAATCTTATATTTACATTAGTTGCTGTTTAAAAAATATAATATTTACATAGATTGCTGTTTTAAATAATCTTATATTTATATCAGTTTCTGTTTAAAGAATCTTATATTTACATTAGTTGCTGTTTAAAAAATCTAATATTTACATAGATTGCTGTTTAAATAATCTTATATTGACATCAGTTTCTGTTTTAAAAATTAATAATTACATGGGTTGCCGTTTAAAGAATCTTATATTTACATTAGTTGCTGTTTAAAAAATATAATATTTACATAGATTGCTGTTTTAAATAATCTTATATTTATATCAGTTTCTGTTTAAAGAATCTTATATTTACATTAGTTGCTGTTTAAAAAATATAATATTTACATAGATTGCTGTTTTAAATAATCTTATATTTATATCAGTTTCTGTTTAAAGAATCTTATATTTACATTAGTTGCTGTTTAAAGAATCTTATATTTACATTAGTTGCTGTTTGAAGAATTTTTCAACAGCTTGTTTGAAAGTCATAAACTTCCAGGTTATTTATACATAAATGTTCATCATTCCTTCATTGGATCAACGTCATCCATTCGCTCGTGCTGTGGACTGGTAGTCTAAAGGTTGAGAGTTCACGAAAGCTTGCTCCATGTTGTTGGGTCCTTGGGCAAGACATTTTACCCCAGCTGCTGTAGTCTGACCAGCTGGTATAAAGGTTAACTGGGGGTTAACGTGACATCCCTTCAATGTGTTATTATCATCTACTTGTGCCATTAAAACCAGAGTTCAGCAGAGGCTCCCGTATTGGTATGGGAAGGATTGAACTGATTAACAGGTTTCATTAGATCGATTTGCAAGTAAAAAAGAAACAAGTTTTTTTTTTTTTTTAATTTCGCGCAAAGCTACTCGAGGGCTGTCTGTGCTCGCCGTCCCTAATTTAGCAGTGTAAGACTAGAGGGAAGGCAGCTAGTCATCACCACCCACCGCCAACTCTTGAGCTACTCTTTTACCAACGAATAGTGGGATTGACCGCCACATTATAATGATCTCGCGGCTGAAAGGGCGATCATGTTTGGTGCGACCGGGATTCGAATCCGCGGCCCTCAAATTAGGATTCCAACGCCTTAACACGCTTGGCCATGCCGGGCCCGAAACAACAGTCAACACACAACATTCGATTGTAACGCTTTGATTAAATTGTTTTCATTGTTTAGAAATATAAATCATACCAGTTGGTACTTTTCTGTATGTGATAACTATACACATAAACTATTTGAAAATAACTTTTCAAAAAACTGGGTTTTAGAAAGCACATATAACCGATGTTTGCAGATATCACAGTGATATTCGTATGTTCTGTTTAAATAAAGGTATAAAATGTAAATATTTGTTTAAAAATATAAGATAAGAAGTTGATCATGTTCACATATTCCAACCAGAGATCCAAAGATTCACATATGAGCCACACATGATCCTGATGGTGACTGTTTAATTGTTTCATTTTTAAGCTCAAAGCTACACAAAGCTGCCAACCGCAGATATCAAAACCCGATTTTTAGCGTTATGAACCTAAAGATTTATCACCGGAAGCAGTGGGATCTGTTGTCATGTGCTAAAGACAATTAATATTTACATTTTCTGCCAATGTAAATATAAAACAGATTAGGATTTTTTTTTATATTTAAAACTCAGTTTTCGAAAGGTAAATATTATATATAAATAATGATCCCCAGTGGACATTTTGTTCACAACGAGGAATTTAGTCAATAATCCATATATTTGTGTTCCGAATCCAGATGGCTGTTTCTCACAACAGATGTACATTTCCTATGGATATGTAATTCAGTAATCTATACGAAAGCCGAGTAGAAGTAAATCAGAACACGAAACAAATACTAATAAGTGACAACAGAACTCTTGTAATGGACACTAGTTTATGGTTATTTTTCTGAGAACGACTTTCAATCCAGTAAGTATTTGCTGACGACCATTTTTCTAAAAACGATCTACCACATTATTAACTATCGTAGATGTTAAAAGGACATCAGAGTGATTTATGTTGCGTAATGCCAAGTCACAATGCTGTAAAATAGAAATATGCAGAAACACAGGCTTTATTGAACAAGATATTTTAAATTTATATAAGGAAACTGTACATTCACTAAGTGTTTTGTAGTCTATAAGTTGGTTACTGGTTTCAATAAAAAAGATGTTTCATGGCTCTTAAATGGTGTGATATAAAACTTGGATTAAACAATAGTATTTAGTTATTGACGAAGTGGCCCGTCATGGCCAAGTGTGTTAAGGCGTGCGACTGGTAATCTGAGGGTCGCGGGTTCACATCCCCACCACGCCAAACATGCTCGCCCTTTCAGCCGTGGGGGCGTTATAATGTGACGGTCAATCCTACTATTCGTTGGTAATAGAGTAGCCCAAGAGTTGGCAGGGGTGGTGAAGACTAGCTGCCTTCCCTCTAGTCTTACACTGCTAAATTAGGGACGGCTAGCGCAGATAGCCCTCGAGTAGCTTTGCGCGAAATTCAAAACAAACGAAAAAGAATGTAACAAACTACAATAATTTTTTCATATAATCATCAGCTTACAATGCATAATGCATTTTGAGAATGTTTTTTACCAACTTACTTACTGTTATAGAAGACATTTAATAACTACGTTTGTTTCAGTATAGTTTTTATGCATGTGTATTGCGCAAGTCCAGACTGTTCCATAAATATGAGTAAGAAACAACAGTATATGGTTTACGAACATTTATAGCCTTGCTTCTAACATTGTTGAACGTTCGACAATCTGGCGTGATTGGTATGTAAAAACAATCCATAACAAGACGCCAAGAGACAGTTTTATATTGTTTGTCAACTACAGTCAGTATACTATAAGCCATAATAACGATTATCGCTTATTAATCGAAAAACTACAGAATGTCGAACATTACGAACCGTCCCATTCATACAATTAATAACTTCCGATGTTAGTACTTATGAGGGCAATATGTATCCATTTTCCTCCGTGAAGATTAAGTTTGCTAACCGCGTTAGGCCAAACAAGAATAGTAATAGTCAGCATTTCCTTCAAATAAAGTATATCCGTGTATTAATCTTGTTGGCAAATATCATAAATTGGATACATCTCCACATTCAATTAACTTCTAAAGTAAAATTTCCAGTTGCTTGAAATCGTAATACGTAAGTACGTGACTTAATAAATCGAAGATTCGCTCGAGATAAATTATAATACGTAACAATGTGAACACCACTTTTTGGTTTTCAAGAGACCGTATGTAAAATATCATTTTGAACGTAATTCACTGATAAATTCTACTTATAAACAGTTATTAATTTTTCAGAATAAAATATTTTACAGGCGTAAGTTTCAAGAAAGATGTTTAGAATCAGGCGTTTTATTCCTGATTCAAACTATTAAAGCAACAACGGAAAGTCTGTTATTTCACAATTTAGTTCTTAAAACAGCAATATTTTTGTCGCAGCCCCATCTGTGGTTTTAATATCAACCACATCTCCGCAGAAAAGTTATTTTCCTGCCTAATGACAAAAATAATGTTTCAAATGAGAGGATTTCAGTTTTGTTCTCTTACTGTAAACATATATGTCGGTTCAGATATGCAATAATGATAATTGATAACCATATTAGGTCATAATTATAACTGATGACTACATTAGGTCATAATTATAACTGATGACTACATTAGGTCATAATTATAACTGATAACTGAAACGTTTCTCAGCTTCGCCACTGCATCTTAATAGTGAATTAATTTAACTGAATTTTGTAAATTTACCCAGGATAGGCTTAACACTTTACAAATTTTGTATTACTAAATCATTATTATTACTTACTTTGTTTTGTGGTATGACGAACCTTCTACGTTTGTATTTTGATCTACTGGATTTCACGTAACGCTTCACGATGGCTATCTGCGTTAACCGTCCCTAATTTTGAAGTGATAGACTAGAGGGAAGACAACCAGTCAACACCACCCACCGTTAACCCTTGGACTATTCTTGACTGACTAAATAGTGATTATTTGTTCGTCATCCACGAATCCAAAGTGCGAAGCGCGAATTTCGTTTTAGTGGTAGTAATAATCAAAACACAGCTAACCGGTGAACTCTACAGTTCTATTGATATCCTAGATCTGTGTATATCTTCATCAGAAATCAGTAACACAATTTTCAGTTTTAACATTGGCTTTGATGTAGATTGTGATCGTCTTCCAATACCATGTTCGAGCCCCATCATAATAAACCCACAACAAAAACAAAATTAAGTTCCGAACAGAAAAAAACCAAAACTAAAAGGAATGTGATAAGTTATAAGTGATAACATGAAATATCAATGATTACTTTCAAACAAATACTGTGTGCCTTATCAAAGCAGTGGATGAATGCACACCAAAAACAAACAAATTATATATACAGCTGATAACAGATGACAGCCACACGCACAAATACCACAGACATTCGAACTTGAACTTCATAAAAGTTGTTTTGGTTTAAATACCAGATTTTTTCATTAACCAGCTATGCAGACTTCGGAAATAATATATATATATATTTATATATCACGTAAGGATATTCTACAAATCGGGAAGAAAAACCCTTACTTATATCAAATTATTATTTCGTTTACCACGATGAATATTTTTATTATTATGTTTGTTAACAAAAATACAAACAAACTGAAAAAAATGGAAGAACATTGATGTTAAATGAATACGTGACCTCATTCATCCAGAATTTTTTTTGTGAACTCCATGTCTTTTAGTCTAAAAATTAAATGTTTTACATATTACGTTATAAAGTTCTGTGAAAATTCTGTACGTGATGGAGAAAAGTGGATATCATTTTTAAATTTCGAGTACAGGAAATACTGCAGAACATGTAAAACATTTCAACACAATAAAACCACTGGAGGTCTGTGCAATAAGTCCTCCAGTGGGACAGCGGTAATGTCTGTGGACTTACAACGCTTGAAACCGCGATCTGATACCCGTTGTGAGAAGAGCACAGATAGTCCATTGTGAAGCTTTTTGAATAACTACAAACAAATACAAACAGTAAGTATGATAACAGAACGTCGTCACAATAAAAAATAATAATACTAAAAACCTATACATCAAAACTCATGAACACGCTAAGAAATAAAATAATGAACACAAGATAAATAGGACTATTACTATTCATAATGAAACGAACATACAGATCCATAGAATTTCTGGACACATCTGAAACGATTTACTAATAACTAAAACACGTACAAGACCTATCCAACTTTAAACCACGAAAACCGTATAGCATATAAAACCATACGAAAAGCAAAGGTTTTCAAAAAGTAATTAAAAAAAAAACATTGGAAACACATAATGAGTCACAACTATCCATGTATTTAATTATGACAAAGATAATAAATTACAGCAATGATTACGTCATGAACCCCTCACTAACATGCCTCTTGTTTCAAACTATCATCCTTCAAAGTTTGGTTGAGGTTTTCCCAGCAACATAAGAGCAGTTAGATAAGTGACAAATAGACAAACACACTGACAGTTCTGCTTTATAGATACAGATATATGTGTCTAGTAATAGAATATTAAATATTTAGATAAAAATATATACAAAAGTTATTTGTTAACCTCGACAGATCGTTACATCATACATGATGGGAATAGTCCTAAGTACCTCTATCCATTTAATATGTAAAATGAGAAAAAGTCCAGGTACACTAGACCAGGGGTTCCCAAACCTTTCAGAACTGCGGAGCTTCGCATCAGAAGAAAAAAAAAATATTGCGAAGCCTTAATAAACAAAATACACTAAAAATAGAAACAATCAGTCTCCAGCACCAGATAAAGTTTACTTCAAACTTTCAGAATATAAATTTATTAAAACTATCAATATTTAAAGAAAAAAATTTACTTCTACTTGTTTAACATTTTCTGCTTGCAATATTTATACCAGTAAAAGTACTATGTACTTATTTATTTATTAGTGGCTCGGATGGGCTTGCTTTTGTTCACAAAATAGTTCAATATTTGGAGTTATGGCTGTTACTTGCAATCGCAAATCATCTTCAATATTTAGCCCGTTTCTAAATTTGATCTTTGTAGCTGTATACAGTGAAAATGTTTGCTCACAAAGATATGTTGTTGGAAAACGCATCAAAATTTTCAAAGATCTATTACTTATTTCAGGGTATTCCATGGCCATTTGAATCCAAAATTGTGTAATTTCTTCCTGCTGAAATTTTGTTTTTAGGGTGTAATCAGTTGAAATTTCGATAAGCTGCTCTTTCTTTTTCAAAAGGCAAATCGTTGGTACTTGTAGAGTCAACAAAGGGATTTTGAATCCACACTAATTTTTCTAAATGAGGAGGGGAGTACTCCTCAGTAGTTGTACACAAATCAGACATGTGTTACAAGACTGAAACTTTTGCATCTTCGCTTAAGGAAATTTCATTCGTAATTGAAAAACAACAACAAAAAAAGCCCAGACATTTTCGAAGCAATCAGTTTCTTCCATAAATATACATTCACGTTACGTTGAAGCGCTTCGATTTTACTATGAGCTTTGTAATACGTTACCCTGGTACCCTGCATTGTAGCATTCACTTCATTTAGATAGGCAAATACGTCCGAAAGGTAAACCACTTTCTGCATTTAGCGTTTGTTCATTAATTTGTATGCAATTTCAAAATGGCATTCAGATAAAATTAAACCTATCTTCTCACGCAGTTCGTAAAACCGAGCAAGCACTTTTTCCCGAGAAAACCAACGGACTTCAGTATAAAGCAGCAAATTTGTATGCAAACTTCCTTTTTCCTTACAGAGTAAACTGAAGATCCTCGCATCGAGTGGTCTTTATTTTATAAAAGTAACTATTTTTATGACATCACCCAATACATTTTTTAAGCCTTCTGACATTTGTTTCACTACAAGTGCATGACAATGAAGACAACAGTGGATACTCTCGATGTTCGGGTTTTTCTTTTTTATACGTGCCACTGCGCCTGAAAACTTTCCAATCGTAGCTATCGCCCCATCAGTGCAAATACTTGAGCAAAGCTTCCGTTGAATCTCATGTTCTTCCATGATCAGTTTAAATATTTCTTCGTCTGTTGTTTGGGTAGGCAAAGGTTTGCAAATAACCATATCTTCTTCAAAACTAGCTACGTGAACATATCGAACAAACACAAGCAACATCGCATAACCTGCGACATCTTTTGATTCATCCATCTGAAGCGAAAAAAGTTGGACTCGCTTTTACTCGCCTTATTAACTCCGTTAAGCAATTTGCTGACACATCCTTGATTCTTCGAGAAACCGAGTTGTCAGAAAGTGGCAAGGAGTTAATGTTTTTAATAATTTTTTCATCAGTCGTGCAATCTATCAAACCTTTTGCGCATGATTTTATTAAATCTGCAATTGTATTAGCTTCACCTGCTTTTGCAATACGGTAACTAACATGGTATGAAGCAATAAGAGCATCTTTCTTGTCCTAATGGACAAATGAACGAATTTAGCTTTCTTTGCATTTAATTGAAAACACTTTCTTTTGAAACACTCGGAAGTTGGATTTTTTTTTTAATTGGGAGTGTTTGGTTTCTAGATGCCGCTATAACATTACTGAATGCAAAGTATTGTTACTCAACACTGTTCCACATTCAATACACAACCCTCTGGGTCCATCTTCATTATCTGTCCATGAAAAAACCATATTCAATAAAACTTCCATCATATTTTCTTTTATTTCTTGTTTCGGTACTTCTTGCATCATCCTGTGTTGAAGTGCTCGCACAGAAGATAATGCCGATGAATTCGTATTAGTCCTAGTCCTAGGATATTCAGTCCTTTGTTTGTTTGTTTGTTCGGGAATTTCGCACAAAGCTACTCGAGGGCTATCTGTGCTAGCCGTCCCTAATTTAGCAGTGTAAGACTACAGGGAAGGCAGCTAGTCATCACCACCCACCGCCAACTCTTGGGCTACTCTTTTACCAACGAATAGTGGGATTGATCGTTATATTATAACGCCCCCACGGCTAAAAGGGCGAGCATGTTTGGCGCGATGGAGGTGCGAAGCCGCGACCCTCGGATTACGAGTCGCACGCCTTACGCGCTTGGCCATGCCAGGCCAAATTTTCAGTGCTCAAATTAAGTGTTGAAGTACTTACTGAATTTTACTGACACCGTGTTAACCCCTGGTGGCTAAGCATATGAGTCATTTTTATAAAGCTAAAAATCAAGCTTGCGTACTCGCAGTGGGCATAACACAAATAGCCCATCATGTAGATTTGTGCTTAACGATAAACAAGCACGTTATGTTATTATGCTCGCATTATGAAGCTTACATAAAACTGCTGATCCCTGTAATGTAAAATAATATGGATATTTTATTTTCTTCGTGAACTGCCGGATTTTTTCTTCATCTCATCACACTGTTTCCTCTTTGTAATCTTGCAACATTTGATTTGGACGGAAAATTTGTTTGTTCAAAAGTATCGCGTGAAGTTGCACGAAAAACTATCTGCGAGCTGCTAGAAGGAAGACAGCTAGTCAACAGCACCCTCCGCCAACTTGTGTTTGACCGAATAGTGGGATCATATTTATACCGCAACCGTAGCAAAAAAGTACAAAACGTTTCTTAACGTGCTTCGAACCAAGAACCTTCAAATAGTGGGATTGACTCGCATCATAACGTTCCCACAGCTGAAAGGGCGAGCATGTTTGGTGTGAAGGGATTTCGAACCCGCGATCCTCAGATTACGAGTGTTGTTACTTTTTTGACAGATGAGCAGTTGCTTATTTTAAAACCTTAATCAGTGTGTTCATATGAAGTTAAACATCATATTTACATATACCGTAGATGACAGGATTGGTAATTTCACTCTTATGTATCTAAGGGATAATTTATTTTATAGAGATATATTCAGGGTGTATTTCGCTTAATTTAAAAGCGCAACAACTTAATTTTTTAATCAGACCGCATTTATACATATCACTAGGCTCTGTATTCACAGATATCTTATCACTGTGCTTTGTGTTTATATGTATCTTATCACCATGTTTTCTGTGTTCACATTATCTTACCACTATGTTTTGTGTTTATATGTATCTTGTCACCACGTTTGGTGTTTATATGTACCTTATGTACATGTCTTTTTATTAGAAATAAATATACAACAGTTATATGTGTTGCACCGGTAATTCAGTATTTTCAGTTTATGTTTTTATAGTTTTATTATGTTATTCTGTAAAAATCCAAATTATTTTCAACTAGAAGTGATATATTTACGGATATTTGGAAAGTGACGAAAGATACGTTTTTTTTTTTGTTTTGTTTCGTGGGGGGGGGGGAATATATAAATGCAGCTATAATTGATCAGTATTAGGTTTTCGGTTATGTTCATATTACCAAAATGCAGTTAGAAATGGTTTATTGGCTATATTTATAAAAATGAATATTAACCAAGATAAGTTTTATTTTTGGTACTCTATATGTAAAACAAAAAGTTACCTTTTTTTTGGTTCACTACATATTAAACGAAAATTAGCTTTCCGGTTATTTGTAAAAATTAACTGGAATTAATTTTAAGGTTATTCGTATATTTACAAAAATTAGGTTTCTGGATATATGATATATGCATATCAACAAGTTCTGCTGAATTCCGGGAGTAAACAGGGAGGAATTGTTTCTTAACCTGAAGATGACCTAGGAAGGTCGAAACGTTATTCTTTCGTTATCAATAAGTGTTAATATTCATACCAGCCATTTTGAGATACATTTTTATTTGAAGTGGGTTTCTCGTCATCAAGAAGGGAGGAATTTTATCTCCCTCAACAAATATTTCCCAAGAAGAACAATATTTAACACTTTGTCAACATTTAATTAACCCCCTACCACAGCTTCACATCCCCTCCCCCCCGTGGAAAGGTCTGGATTCAACACTGAACAAAATTAGTTTGTAATACTAATAATTTCTGAACAAATTAATTTGATTCTATTATACAGAAGTAAAAAAAAAGCTTATAAGTTAATGACGCTAATATATAAGAACAAGTGTGTGTATGTTTTCTTATAGCAAAGCCACGTTTGACTATCTGCTGACCCCACCGAGGAGAATCGAACCCCTAATTGCAGCATTATAAATTCGTAGACTTATCACTGTACTAGCGGGAAGCTTATGAAAACACCCAACAACGACATAGAAGTACAAACTATCACAACTTAAACCGCAAGAAGAGCTGAATCCATGATGCTTAGAATGCCGAAATCTATTTGAATTATACATATTCCGTATATATTAAACAGACAACCTTTTGATTATCTTTGTAAAGATAAAACTGACCACAATTAATTTTTCTGTTACTTGTGAAAGAACTGGTTTCGGTTTCACTATCGTATTTTTAAATAAAATTTAACAGTTGTATATCACCTTATACTATCACGTATGTACAATTGTTAATTAGTGACTAATTATCTTTATTAGTGTTAAGCTTATTATTAACATTTCGGCTGCTAATTTGGTGCCATCTTCAGGGAAGTTGTCACTCTGGTGGTTACTACGATTATTATTTCCATCTGCTCGTCACAGTCAAATGTAAGTATTTAAAATTAGCTAATCTAGTTCTGTTGCATTTTTATTAAACTGTGGTAGACAGCCTTATCTCCTTTTTACAATAAAAAAACGTACTTACCGAATCGTAGTCTTCATTTAACAGCAAACGATTTACTAGTCGTGATTTCTAATTGTGTTCCCCGTTTGAAAGACGTTTTATCAAAGTTACAAAAGTCGAGTTAATCCCTAATGTGGTTATGCGTCATGATTCAGTTTACTTTCTGATCCTATTGTACGGAGCCACACAACAAATTGCAATGTAAACTGAAGTTTCTTGCGTAACAAACAGAAGAGATGATTACGTAACTCTATAATCGACGTTATAATTTATGTAAATTAAATCTAATCGTATATGCCAACTTAAAAATATATTACAATTTGTGGAACAAAACGATTCTCACGTTACATAACCAGTCTGTTTTAAATGCAAGTGTGTGAGTATGTTGTACATAAGGCACCGATAACTTGCAAAACATTAACCACGAATAATAGCATAATGGTAAGATGAAAGGTCGTCAGATCAGTGAAAACTTGACGTATATCACATTACAAGTAGTTTAATATCGGATGATTCCTCATACATTTATTATAACATTAATAGATTTATTCCAGAATATTTACTTAATATTACATTTTTACTGCTAAAAGAAAAATTATGCAAAGTGTCAAACACGTTATATTTAAAACGCTTTGAATATGCAAATACTCAAGGCAGCTAACAACTATAAAGTCACTGTATTCACGAGACTTGTTTCTTACCGTTGTCATTCCATCTCTTTTTCTGAAAGACACTTAATATAATTGAGAATTACCTCTATAGTTTTGACGACAACATGAATATAAACCACTTTATAGTACCGAGAATTTATCAATGTAAACTAACATTAGCTTTACAGAACTGAAAATCTCTGACAGGATTAGCTTTAAAAGGCTGAGGGTGTGATCGGTGTAAACTAATAACAGTTTTACAACACTGAGATGGGATCAAAATAAACCAGCTTTACTGAACTATATATTTTGGTAGTATATACTTGAATAAACTTACAGAACTGTGTATTTTGACAAGATTGTTTTACAGTACTGTGTTGTCAGTTTATACCAGGATTAGTTTACAGTACTGTGCTATGTAGTCAGTTTATACCAGGATTAGTTTACAGTACTGTGTTATGTTGTCAGTTTATTTCAGGATTAGTTTACAGTAGTGTGTTATGTTGTCAGTTTATACCAGGATTAGTTTACAGTACTGTGTTATGTTGTCAGTTTATACCAGGATTAGCTTACAGTACTGTGTTGTGTTGTCAGTTTATACCAGGATTAGCTTACAGTACTGTGTTATGTTGTCAGTGTATACCAGGATTAGTTTACAGTACTGTGTTATGTTGTCAGTTAACACCAGGATTAGCTTACAGTACTGTGTTGTCAGTTTATACCAGGATTAGCTTACAGTACTGTGTTATGTTGTCAGTGTATACCAGGATTAGTTTACAGTACTGTGTTGTCAGTTTATTCCAGGATTAGTTTACAGTACTGTGTTATGTTGTCAGTTTATACCAGGATTAGTTTACAGTGCTGTGTTATGTTGTCAGTTTATACCAGGATTATCTTACAGTACTGTGTTGTCAGTTTATACCAGGATTAGCTTACAGTACTGTGTTGTCAGTTTATACCAGGATTAGCTTACAGTACTGTGTTGTCAGTTTATTCCAGGATTAGTTTACAGTACTGTGTTATGTTGTCAGTTTATACCAGGATTAGTTTACAGTGCTGTGTTATGTTGTCAGTTTATACCAGGATTATCTTACAGTACTGTGTTGTCAGTTTATACCAGGATTAGCTTACAGTACTGTGTTGTCAGTTTATACCAGGATTAGCTTACAGTACTGTGTTGTCAGTTTATACCAGGATTAGCTTACAGTACTGTGTTGTCAGTTTAAACCAGGATTAGCTTACAGTACTGTGTTGTCAGTTTATTCCAGGATTAGCTTATAGTACTGTGTTGTCAGTTTATTCCAGGATTAGTTTACAGTACTATGTTATGTTGTCAGTTTATACCAGGATTAGTTTACAGTAGTGTGTTATGTTGTCAGTTTATACCAGGATTAGTTTACAGTAGTGTGTTATGTTGTCAGTTTATACCAGGATTAGCTTACAGTACTATATTATGTTGTCAGTTTATACCAGGATTAGTTTACAGTACTATATTATGTTGTCAGTTTATACCAGGATTAGCTTACAGTACTATATTATGTTGTCAGTGTATACCAGGATTAGCTTACAGTACTGTGTTGTCAGTTTATACCAGGATTAGCTTACAGTACTGTGTTGTCAGTTTATTCCAGGATTAGTTTACAGTACTGTGTTGTCAGTTTATACCAGGATTAGCTTACAGTACTGTGTTATGTTGTCCGTTTATACCAGGATTAGTTTACAGTACTGTGTTATGTTGTCCGTTTATACCAGGATAAGTTTACAGTACTGTGTTATGTTGTCAGTTTATACCAGGATTAGTTTACAGTACTGTGTTATGTTGTCAGTGTATACCAGGATTAGTTTACAGTACTGTGTTATGTTGTCAGTTTATACCAGGATTAGCTTACAGTACTGTGTTGTCAGTTTATACCAGGATTAGCTTACAGTAGTTTGTTAGTTTATACCAGGATTAGCTTACAGTACTGTGTTGTCAGTTTATACCAGGATTAGTTTACAGTACTGTGTTGTCAGTTTATACCAGGATTAGTTTACAGTAGTTTATGTTGTCAGTTTATACCAGGATTAGCTTACAGTACTGTGTTGTCAGTTTATTCCAGGATTAGTTTACAGTACTGTGTTATGTTGTCAGTTTATACCAGGATTAGTTTACAGTACTGTGTTATGTTGTCAGTTTATACCAGGATTAGTTTACAGTACTGTGTTATGTTGTCAGTGTATACCAGGATTAGTTTACAGTACTGTGTTATGTTGTCAGTGTATACCAGGATTAGTTTACAGTACTGTGTTATGTTGTCAGTTTATACCAGGATTAGCTTACAGTACTGTGTTGTCAGTTTATACCAGGATTAGTTTACAGTACTGTGTTGTCAGTTTATACCAGGATTAGTTTACAGTACTGTGTTGTCAGTTTATACCAGGATTAGCTTACAGTAGTTTGTTAGTTTATACCAGGATTAGCTTACAGTACTGTGTTGTCAGTTTATACCAGGATTAGTTTACAGTACTGTGTTGTCAGTTTATACCAGGATTAGTTTACAGTAGTTTATGTTGTCAGTTTATACCAGGATTAGCTTACAGTACTGTGTTGTCAGTTTATTCCAGGATTAGTTTACAGTACTGTGTTGTCAGTTTATACCAGGATTAGCTTACAGTACTGTGTTATGTTGTCCGTTTATACCAGGATTAGTTTACAGTACTGTGTTATGTTGTCAGTTTATACCAGGATTAGTTTACAGTACTATGTTATGTTGTCAGTTTATACCAGGATTAGTTTACAGTAGTGTGTTATGTTGTCAGTTTATACCAGGATTAGTTTACAGTAGTGTGTTATGTTGTCAGTTTATACCAGGATTAGCTTACAGTACTGTGTTGTCAGTTTATACCAGGATTAGTTTACAGTACTGTGTTGTCAGTTTATACCAGGATTAGCTTACAGTTGTTTGTTAGTTTATACCAGGATTAGCTTACAGTACTGTGTTGTCAGTTTATACCAGGATTAGTTTACAGTACTGTGTTGTCAGTTTATACCAGGATTAGTTTACAGTAGTTTATGTTGTCAGTTTATACCAGGATTAGCTTACAGTACTGTGTTGTCAGTTTATTCCAGGATTAGTTTACAGTACTGTGTTGTCAGTTTATACCAGGATTAGCTTACAGTACTGTGTTATGTTGTCCGTTTATACCAGGATTAGTTTACAGTACTGTGTTATGTTGTCAGTTTATACCAGGATTAGTTTACAGTACTGTGTTATGTTGTCAGTTTATACCAGGATTAGTTTACAGTACTGTGTTATGTTGTCAGTGTATACCAGGATTAGTTTACAGTACTGTGTTATGTTGTGTATACCAGGATTAGTTTACAGTACTGTGTTATGTTGTCAGTTTATACCAGGATTAGCTTACAGTACTGTGTTGTCAGTTTATACCAGGATTAGTTTACAGTACTGTGTTGTCAGTTTATACCAGGATTAGTTTACAGTACTGTGTTGTCAGTTTATACCAGGATTAGCTTACAGTAGTTTGTTAGTTTATACCAGGATTAGCTTACAGTACTGTGTTGTCAGTTTATACCAGGATTAGTTTACAGTACTGTGTTGTCAGTTTATACCAGGATTAGTTTACAGTAGTTTATGTTGTCAGTTTATACCAGGATTAGCTTACAGTACTGTGTTGTCAGTTTATTCCAGGATTAGTTTACAGTACTGTGTTGTCAGTTTATACCAGGATTAGCTTACAGTACTGTGTTATGTTGTCCGTTTATACCAGGATTAGTTTACAGTACTGTGTTATGTTGTCCGTTTATACCAGGATTAGTTTACAGTACTGTGTTATGTTGTCAGTTTATACCAGGATTAGTTTACAGTACTGTGTTATGTTGTCAGTGTATACCAGGATTAGTTTACAGTACTGTGTTATGTTGTCAGTTTATACCAGGATTAGCTTACAGTACTGTGTTGTCAGTTTATACCAGGATTAGTTTACAGTACTGTGTTGTCAGTTTATACCAGGATTAGCTTACAGTAGTTTGTTAGTTTATACCAGGATTAGCTTACAGTACTGTGTTGTCAGTTTATTCCAGGATTAGTTTACAGTACTGTGTTGTCAGTTTATACCAGGATTAGCTTACAGTACTGTGTTATGTTGTCCGTTTATACCAGGATTAGTTTACAGTACTGTGTTATGTTGTCCGTTTATACCAGGATTAGTTTACAGTACTGTGTTATGTTGTCAGTTTATACCAGGATTAGTTTACAGTACTGTGTTATGTTGTCAGTGTATACCAGGATTAGTTTACAGTACTGTGTTATGTTGTCAGTTTATACCAGGATTAGCTTACAGTACTGTGTTGTCAGTTTATACCAGGATTAGTTTACAGTACTGTGTTGTCAGTTTATACCAGGATTAGTTTACAGTACTGTGTTGTCAGTTTATACCAGGATTAGCTTACAGTAGTTTGTTAGTTTATACCAGGATTAGCTTACAGTACTGTGTTGTCAGTTTATACCAGGATTAGTTTACAGTACTGTGTTGTCAGTTTATACCAGGATTAGTTTACAGTAGTTTATGTTGTCAGTTTATACCAGGATTAGCTTACAGTACTGTGTTGTCAGTTTATTCCAGGATTAGTTTACAGTACTGTGTTGTCAGTTTATACCAGGATTAGCTTACAGTACTGTGTTGTCAGTTTATACCAGGATTAGTTTACAGTACTGTGTTGTCAGTTTATACCAGGATTAGTTTACAGTACTGTGTTGTCAGTTTATACCAGGATTAGTTTACAGTACTGTGTTGTCAGTTTATACCAGGATTAGTTTACAGTACTGTGTTGTCAGTTTATACCAGGATTAGCTTACAGTAGTTTGTTAGTTTATACCAGGATTAGCTTACAGTACTGTGTTGTCAGTTTATACCAGGATTAGTTTACAGTACTGTGTTGTGAGTTTATACCAGGATTAGCTTACAGTACTATGTTATGTTGTCAGTTTATACTAGGATTAGTTTACAGTACTGTGTTATGTTGTCAGTTTATACCAGGATTAGTTTACAGTACTGTGTTATGTTGTCAGTTTATACCAGGATTAGTTTACAGTCCTGTGTTATGTTGTCAGTTTATACCAGGATTAGCTTACAGTACTGTGTTGTCAGTTTATTCCAGGATTAGTTTACAGTACTGTGTTGTCAGTTTATACCAGGATTAGTTTACAGTACTGTGTATTTTGGTAACCTATACCATTAGTAGCTTAACAATATTTTATATGAACAAAGAGAGTTGAGAACAGCTTTCAACACTGTATGGGAATAGTATAAGCAGGTATAGTTTTTATATCATGTGAGTCACCAGACATCAGTTATTTATTACAAAACCTTCAACCTTTTGCTATGTATAATAACTTTTAATTAAGTAGACTTGAATATTGTTGTGCATCTAGCATGAGTATTAATAAAGACATAACAATGGTATATTTTGTACATGGCTGTGTATTTATTATCAGTGATAATAGAATCATGTAATAATTATATCAAGAGACACAATATAAAGATAACTAAACTTTATTTCAGACACACGAATGATGTATTACAGATTTAAAGAACCACTGAACTTGTCATTATTCAGTAGGAGTACAATATTGACAATCTGTCCAATTATAATCTGGCAGGAAATGGTTCTAGTTAATAGTTTTCAAATTTGTATTAGAACAAATAACAACTAATGAGAGTTAGAAATTTAATTTTTTTTTTTTGCAAAAATTGCTATTAAGAAAACACAACCAATCTGTTTTAACTCTACCACCAAATCCTTCACAAAGAATTTGAATCTTATGAAACATTAACAATGCCACATTGCAAGAAAATAGTCCAAATGGACAAACTGAGATGTTTAGCATTGACATCACATGCTAACACTTTTCTCCGTAACTACAAACACCCCTCTCCACCAAAACAAATGCAAAATTCTGCATGAATTGAGCTTACAGTGCAAATAAAATATTACTATTAATTCCATGTGTTTAATGGCATGTTTTAAAATACATGACTAAAACTGTTTCAACCAAAACAATTTTATCAAGTGCTGAGAATTACAGCAACAAAAAATTTATACAACCAAAATACTTTTATGAAGGAAGTTTTCTGGTTAATGCATTCCAGACTTATTCACAGATATAAAGATATAGAGATAACTGTCAAACTTACAAGACAACACTCATTACTAGTCTTAGGTGTTAAAACCTCAAAAACGGTTGGCCAAAATTCACTAACTATGTAAATTTCGGGAGAATTAACCTGATCTACTGGATCATGTTAAAATTTTGGGAAGATTTTAACGTCACGTTTGATGAACATTAATTCTCTTTATATGTTCACAGAGAATTTTATTTCTTTTCTATGTGAAGGCTACTAATGAAAACCTACTGTCCAAGGAAACCAATCAAAATAACACTAAGTTCACAGTAATTTTCAATAAAAGTTCACAAGTTTCTTCTTCTCCAGAGAACCCAGTCTAAGATCACATGTTAATCCACATTGCATGTGGACTGATAAAAGTCCACTAGTACACCTAGCATTTTATGAAATTTGGTCCACATTCTCCTCTCTATATGTCTCTAATTCCATCATGTCATAAAGAAGTCAAAAGAGGAGTTGTACTTTTAGTATTAGCAGACCCATTCACAGACACACAGGCTGCAAACCTTTGGTTCCAGGAGCTGCAGGCATTGCTAGTATTGTTTCTTCGTCTTCATTATCCTACAAAACAACAGATGGACTTTTCAAAGCTAACATTTGATATTATAACATTTTTTTCAGTAAAGCTTAATATTAAAAAAAGACGTTTCTAATTAAAAACACTTTTCCATCAAAGGTTTCAAACTGTATTTTAAATCATATTCTGGATATGTAATGTTATTTGATACACTTAAAAAAACAAAACACTAACTTCTTGCTGCCCTATAAGTCTGTATCCAATTAGAAAAAAACTTTTAACCTTTTCATTATAGGTTGGGTGAAATTCACCCAACTTGTAACCATGAAGGTATTCATGAGAGTATTTATACATGATGTTTGATAATGTACACATACTTTTAAAAATATTTTGCAGGTAATTAGTAAACATCACAATGCTTTAATGAAAATCAGGTTTTTAAGTACCAAGATATTTTAATGTTGACTAGGTAACATGCAGAGTAATCTTCATTTTAAAATTAAAAATACTTTTATAGATGAGAACATTTTCAAATATCGCATGTGAAACCTCTATGACTTCCAGATAATTATCAACTGTTTTTTAAGAAAAAACCTTACTTTTTGTAATATTTTCATAATCAAATTGTAATCTCTGGATGTTTGATTTAATCATCATAAAAAAATTAGTATTTTTCTCTTTCTAGAATGATTAAAGATTATAACTTGAACATAAATATTTAATCTAAATAACTTAAATGTCATAACATTATACAGCTGTATATTAGTATTTTTATTATACTGATCTTTAAGCCACTGCTGGCTAAGATAGAAGTTACAATGATGTGGAGTGTATGCTCTCATGTTATCATATCTTAAAGTATAAATCTGACCTTTAGTTTTTACAGAGTGACCTGTCTTGGTTGTGTTTTAGTAGACTAGTATTTTGTAAAATACAATCACATTTCAGTTATAATACATCATTACTATTTACAAATAATATTTTCAACTCATTTTCCTTAAAGTGTAGAACAGTAAATAAAGAAGCAAAGCAAACAATTATCTCTTTTAGTTACAACCTTTGTATATGAATTAATTTTTACATATATACTTGAATAACCAAAAAATAATAAATTACTGTATAAATACCACAGAAATCCATTATAATTTATCTAGTTTTGTAATAAAGCTGTATATAGGTAAAAAAACAAAATTCAAACAGGTTAAAATACTTAACTTACCAGTACAAAGACTTGTCTTGGAAGAAACAAACAATGACATTATTGTTTAAAATGGCTGGAAAAAGCACTTGTTGGACATACTGAGCTTTTGATTGGTTATTCATGTCATATATAGAATTAAGTGTACGTAAGGAGATGAAAGGGTGACCATTGTGTTTGATTCAATACGTCAGTGATACCTTACCGTACAGAAAAGATACAAAGTTCTTATTTTATAGTGTATTTTGTTAAATAATCTGAGTTCCTACAAAACTAGACTTTACAAGGTGTAAGCAACAGCCTGCTATATTAGTCTTGGATCAGAAGAAAATCAAAGTTACACACTGTGTAAATTTTAAATGACTGAAGTGACAAATGTTTACTATCTAATAGACTATTACCTCAGATAAAATGTCTGAAAAGATTAACTACTAATTTTGTGCAGGCTAAAGCTTGGTGTTCAAGTGCTATTTATTACAAATATATACATGAAAGAATTCTTCAATATTTTTTTCTGTCTTTATATATAAACAAAATGAATTTCCAAAAATAGAATACCAGCAAGTCATAATGAAGTTTTTATAGAAACATACCACACCATATAAACATTGAATTATGTGATGGAAAAACATGCATTGGAACAAAATATCATTGAATTTACACTTAAGATATAATGTTTTTTTACTTAATTTGAAATGTAATGTTATAAAAATACTATGACAATTTATAAATTACAATGTAGTGAAACACACACCATATAAATTAGTTTCTATACACTACCAAGAATGTTGTTAATGTAATTTAATATATATTAAAAAAAATGTTCAAAGTTACAACCTCTAATTTAAACATATAAATTTTTTGAAAGAAAAATCTGAACATAGTTTTGTATTTTTTGAAAATATCATAAATTGGAAAGTTTAAAATTATAGTTTTATAATGTCTCACATCAAAACCAAAGCATTCTGCCATGTCTCTCTGTTTCTGTTCTTGTCTCTTTCTCATCATCTCTTCTTCTCGACGGGCAACTTCTTCAGGGTTGGTGGGAACAAGAGGAACCTTTGGCTCTGGTTGCTCCCTATCAGCTACCATCAAACATGTTTCTTTAATTGACACATGTCATACAAAAGAATCGTATCTAGTACTAAATAAACAAGGTACAGACAAATGTATAGTGAACAAATTACATCCATCTAGTACCTAGTTTTAATAGTGTTTCAGCCTTTATACCTAATTGTAAGTATTAAAATCTTTAGTTGAAAAATAATTTTTCTCTACACACACTTACTGTGTCATATTTTTAAATAGTAACAACACTTATTATACCAACCACACACACAAAATGTCTGGAAGAGAGAAAATAAATAGACGTTTTAAAAAAAGTAAGTGATGAAAGTAGACGTACCTAAAATTGTTGAGTTTAATTTGTTGCTAAACATAACCAGTTTCAATTCTGCAGGTTTTTACACAGCTCATAAACAATGGTACCTTTTTGTAGTTAACTAATGAATTTGTAAACATTATATTAAAACTAATTTCTTATTAAAATTTTACTTCATTACATATTCAAGAGTCAATTCAGTAAAACCTGTCTAAGGTGGAATCACACGGGACACAGTAAAATTTTCAGTTTAGACAGTGAATGTGCATTTCCTTCATTATATACAATTTTTGAGCAGAACGTTATACTTGCTTGACTCAAGGGAAGTAAGATGTTGGTGAATAAAGTTATTATACTGTTCATGTTATATTTATTAGAATAAAAACAAAAAATAGACATTCAGAATATACATAAATACACAAAATTTTAATCATATTTTTTGAAGAAAGTGTCCAATTTCAACTGTTTCGTATTTTTTAATGGTCTTTCTTACACAGTTAAAGGAAAATGCCAATTCTAAGGCCTCTTCATGAAGTTAAATTTTGCATGCAATTTGACAGCGTTAATATAACTTAACACTAGTGATGAAATTTCCATTTCCTCACTACCTTTTCCATTTTCTTCATCTTATGAATTTTTCACACTGTTACAAACTTGCAATTCTATTCTTGTCAACATTCAAAAAACTCTTTGTTCACAGAATCATCTGCATCATCCTTTCAATCAGTTTGGATTTCACTAGAATCGTCATAACAAATTCCACAATCTCCACCATTATCAAGAATAAATCCACAGTTTCTAAAGCACTTTATTACACATTCATCTTTTACACATTTGATTGAATGACTTCAAAATGCAATTACATCTAACACGTCAATTGTCATGGTGTATTCAGATGCTCTCTCACAGTCATCTATGTTTGTAATAAAATGCTGAAGCATCAGTTTTCTGTATTTCAATTTTATACACTGTATAATTCCATTATCTAGTGGCTGTAGAACTGATGTTGTACATGGAAGTAGAAAAACTAAACGAACATTTAAAAGTTGAACTTTTGGGTGACAAGTTACATTATCTGAGAAAAGTAGAATATTCCTATTTTCTTGTTCCATTCTTTTGTTTACTTTAACTGCAAAAATAATGATGGCAGAAATAAGAACAGAATATATTTAAGCAATACTTAGTGTAACAAAATGTCAGAGGATTTATTAATATTTAAAGAAATCATTAATTAAATAAGAAATTAATATTTAATCAAAACATTTTTTCCACCTTATTCAGGTTCTAATCCTACTTGTTGACAGATGAAGTAGGTGAAAGATAGTTTTCCGTCCAGCGCAAGCACGCAGGTTCCGCCATATAGAGGGCGTTTTGTAAGAGAAATCTTAAGATAATGTTACAGAGTTTTGATATTTCTGTGTCATATAGGTTTCTGCCCTGTGTAATTTCCAGCTTAGACAGATTTCACTGTATATATTATTTTAATTCATGTTAGCTGTTTCTGCTTTTTAATGTGTTTACTTCTGATTATTCTTGTTTAGACCCAACTGCTGTTTTTACTCATTCTAGTTTACTCCCTGGAACTTTTCATGATGACTGGCTAAGAGTTTATATTATAATTTTGTCATTCAAGATTCTAAAAAGATTAGTTAATGTGGATTTACTGTTGTATTTGAGAGCTTAAATTTAGAATTTATCAAATTCTTTTACACATTTTATAAATGTTTGGTAGTACCTCTTGCTCTAAGGAAAAGATAATTAACATGGAAACTAATTATAAGGTATGAAATGGCTAATTATTTATTTGAAACCAGATCATTCAAAATAAACTTTGTATACATTTTGAATTGTAGGTTGCACGTTCAAATATTTTATTATTAATACCATATAAAGTTTAGTGTGGTTAACACAGTTAAAACAAAATAATTACACTTCCAAGTTACCTTCTTCATATTGGATTCTCCCCCTTTTTGGTTCTGTCTGTTCTATATATTCATCTGCTTTTCTCCTTCTGGTAACAGCTACGTCTTGGTTTTTTTTGTTCTCCTGGCCATCTCCCCTTGCTATGAAAATTAACTACTATAAATCATGGTTATTACTTTTACTGTAACCATGATAATTATACAAAATTATTTGATTTTTTTTGCCAAAAATGTTGAATATTTTATCACATATCAAATTTGTTTAGTGGTATTTCTGTACATAGCTGTTAGATAACTATGACAAAAAAAAAGGCTTCTTATGAAATAACTGTGACTAACCCAACCTCACTACTCTTGGTATGTTTACTACAGCTTGTCTGCTATATAGGACAAATTCTCTAAGAACAAATGTCAACTAGGTCAGCTTGGGATGACATCACACTTATAAGCAACTTCTACCTGTATATTACCTCGATTTTCTTACATCACATTTGAAAAACATATTTTACAGTAGAAAACATGAGTTAAACTTCTAAATACTTGTGTTTAACTCAGCAAACAGCAAGACATTTTATTTATTGTGACACTTAATCTGTAGTCAAACAGTTAAAATATTGACCCTTCATCTCTAATTTTTCATCTCAGGTCTCAATGTTTCAGTTACTTAAAGAGTTGTAATGTCAACTAATTTAAAAAATAGTACTTTGTTTATTGGATGGTGAAGATTTAAACAAAACAATAAGGACTCTCCTTAGAAATATCTAAAAGGTCAATACAGTAAAAAACAAAGTATGGTATCTTTATCACAGCTTTCTCTTACATTACAAAAAATATTAGTCTGTTTCTAACTTTAAAGCAATGTATGGCACTCTTATTAATAATCACTTAGTTTTGGTTACTATTTGTTTTACCCTCTGCTGATCTTCTAACAGTGGATTCTACCAAACTCCTAACATTTCTCTTTTCAGAACCCTGAACTGTTTATTGTATATTGTACATCTAAAATGTTTGATGACATCCACACAAACAACACGTATAAAAAATTAACAAAGACTACACCATGAAATGATACTTCATAGATGGACAGAGTTATCAGTTTGTTGTACGGTAACTCTGAAACATTGAGATATCAAATAAAACAAATGATGTCCACACATTTTCACCAAAGACTACTACTACATTTTATAAAAATACAGCAGTGTTATCTTGTACCTAGTGACATCATAATATTTTTTACAATCAAACACACACCTGGATTTTCTCAGATGTACTAGCCCTGGCAAGCTCTACTTAGCCCGGTTTGATAGAACCAGACATTCACTGTTAATTATTGCATTTTCTCAACATAGAAAGCATAATTTGTAAGAAATTTTACATAAGGTTCATTATAAAGTTGTATAGTTTTATGTTCAGAAAAATCCTGTGTGTCACTTGGGGGTAGTTTTCTTGCTTTTTGACTTCACACACTACAAATTAAAGTATTAATTGGTTTGTATAAGCACAAACATAAAACATCACCAAAGTTTACAATAAAAACCATCTAGTACCTTGTACAGGTTCAGCAGCAGCAAATGGTGACTGGGTTGGCTGACTTTCTGTAGGGAGTGGGTATTTTCTAGGGCCTACCGACGACGAGGTGTAGGTGTAGGAGGGGGTAAGGTCATGATGGAATGAGACTGTTCGTCAATGAGTTCTGAATAAAAAATTACGTTTCTTTCAAAGTAGATCGACCTATTATTATCTGCTACAAAGCTTATCTTTACTGATCAAAGCACTAATAAATTTAAAGCTAAATCCCATGTAAGTACTGAGCTTTATAAAAGTACTGGTATATTTGTTAATTTTACATTCACTGGCTCAGTAGTTCAGATTACTGAAACATCAGTCTCATAAGAAGCAGATTACCTGTAACTGTTGTAGACTCTCTGGGAACTTGAGTGATAGGTGCACTGTTGTTGTTCACAAGCTCACTCCCTTGGACTTCTTGGCTTTGAACATGTTGGAGAATGGTAACATTCTCCTGAGAATTTCTTTGGTTGTTTGGTATTGAAAGTGAACTATGCTGAAGCTCAGTAAGCGTTTGTTCAGAGTTATCGGAAGTTCCATCAACGCCACCAGGCAGTTGAATCACTTCAAACACCACCACCTAGAAAACATGGAATTTCTCTGATACTGTCTAAAACCAAATTTTTGATGCAACTTTGACAATACATCAATTTCTTATAAAGACTTTTTTTATTTGTATATTTCCCACACACTGATCTCATGTAAACTACTAATGCATAGCACTAGATTACTCTGAAAATCTTCCATCTCTTTTTGACCACGTGTATTTGAATACCAAGAAAAACAAGTTTACTTACCAAAATTAAATTTTGTTCTGCAATACATATCTTTGAAAATAAAATCCAGCACAAGGTATTAGTTCTTTCCATACCATGAGCAAGCATGGGTTACTGAACAAGTAAAGAACGAACAGTCAGTTATTGAAATAAAGATAAAAACTATAACATAAACTGAACTTCTTGAAAACTTACACACAACAGAAGGACTTTTATTTTTGTCCATTCAGTTCCAGGGAAGCAATGAGAAGAAACTTTTATACGTGTGGTGAAGACAAATCTCGTGGATTACTCTTCACAATGAATAATGTGACAAATCACTGCTTGTATCATAAGACTGTTTATGATTACAGCATAATACAGTACTCTTAAGAGCAACAAATCACTGCTTGTGTCATAAGACTGTTTATGATTACAGCATAATACAGTTCTCTTAAAAGCGACAAATCAAATGCACAAAAATAATTTGACTCGACCCCTGTTTTAAGAACACAATGTGGCATTTATCTTAGGTAATCTACAGATTAAACTTTGAACATGTGTAAATATTTATTGCAGTATATAGTTCAGAGCCAATCCAATAAACATCGTATGTGTTTAAATATTGGTCATCTTTCAGGGATATTTGGAATTTAGGAGTCTATCATACAGGTATACAAAGACAACCACCTACTTTACTGAATGTTTGTTGCTGCAAGATTTCTTTTGCTTTCAAATTGTACGATAAAGTAAGAGGCTGAAATGTTTTTCCCTTAATGATATGGTGCCCATTAATTGAGGTTCTATGGTAGTTCTGTGTAAAATGTCTGTATATGAAGGAATAATATACACTGAAAAACAAAACTACTGAACAGACAAATCAGCAGTCATTAAGTTCTTAGCTATATAACTATAAAAAGTACTTTCAAGGCATATAATGAAATCAAAACCATGTTTTTTTTCTTAGGTTTTATGGTTGTTATGAATAGATAAAGTGGAATTTATTGTTTTGGTGCAACAATATCAATATTATTAGGTTTTAACCTGAACACTAACATGAATCAAATGAGAGTGCTTGTAGTTCTACACATTAAATTAAAATGTTCTAACTACATCAATAACATGTAAATTTCATCTCATAAGAAAACTGCAGTTTTACTCCTGTTATTGTTGATGGTTTAGGAAATGTTATTAGAAGTAATACATGTAAACTTCACAGTAATGACAGTAACAAAAATATGGATTGATCACATTACTGTTGACAGTTTAGGAAATGTTATTAGAAGTAATACATGTAAACTTCACAGTAATGACAGTAACAAAAATATGGATTGATCACATTACTGTTGACAGTTTAGGAAATGTTATTAGAAGTAATACATGTAAACTTCACAGTAATGACAGTAACAAAAATATGGATTGATCACATTACTGTTGACAGTTTAGGAAATGTTATTAGAAGTAATACATGTAAACTTCACAGTAATGACAGTAACAAAAATATGGATTGATCACATTACTGTTGACAGTTTAGGAAATGTTATTAGAAGCAATACATGTAAACTTCACAGTAATGACAGTTACAAAAATATGGATTGATCACATTACTGTTGACAGTTTAGGAAATGTTATAAAAAGTAATACATGTAAACTTCACAGTAATGACAGTAACAAAAATATGGATTGATCACATTACTGTTGACAGTTTAGGAAATGTTATAAGAAGTAATACATGTAAACTTCACAGTAATGACAGTAACAAAAATATGGATTGATCACATTACTGTTGACAGTTTAGGAAATCTTATTAGGTAGAAGGAACTAGTCCAAACTTTACATTGACGAAAGTATGGATTAATCGTGTTATTACTGATAGTATGGGAAACCTTATGAGGAGGAATACATGCACACTTTATACTGATGACAGTTACACAAATATAGATTAAAAAAGGGCACAGCCAGCAGTCCCCAAACTGTAATTGGTCCATGAGCTCCCTTAAGATGATCTGTGGAAATGTTTCATAATTATAGAAAGATGTTGCAGATTCCACAACAAACCTGACAATGTAAGGATTCAGGTACACAAGCAGGAAGAAAATGTATCAATCAAATGGAAAAGTCTACAACTACATGGGATATTAAAGTTTCAAATGAGAAGTGACAAAATTCATGACTGGAGTTCTGGATCTAAACCAATTAATTTTCTGATACCATTTCTTACTGTGCAAGACATGATTTTAATCACTTATGGACCTGAAGATCAAATAGAGAACCAGGATGAATGTGAGGTTAAAACTGATGGGTATCACATCTAACATTACAGAAGGTTCCTCACAAAAACAAGTGTAACTCTTCACACTGAAATGTGGAAATGCAGTATGTGGTTAATTTTGTAGTGATTTTTATGCACTTACACTGTTTTGTTAAACAACACTGTTACTATGTGGTTCATTAAAGTTACTGAATAAATATGTAAATCAGGTGACTCATCTGTTTAACATGGTAGTAAATATTGTTTGATTAAACTAACCTGTAAATCAGGTGACTCATCTGTTTAACATGGTAGTAAATATTGTTTGATTAAACTAACCTGTAAATCAGGTGACTCATCTGTTTAACATTGTAGTAAATATTGTTTGATTAAACTAACCTGTAAATCAGTGACTGTAAACTCAGATTATATTAATTATTTTTTGTTCTGTATTTCAGTTTAGCAGCCTGAATATAGTAATCTTTACAATGTTTACTCTGGAATGCTGGGAAGGGTATTTTCCTACACGCTTTAAAACAGTAGATGTTCCATCCTGACTCTATCAGCAATATACTTATGAGCTCTACCTACAGCAAGGTTACACATCTAACCAATATTCAGATCAACATACCTGCTGTCCCTCCTGTTGTCCTTCTTGAATTGTCCCTTCAACATCAATTGGAACTGGCTTCATTAGTCTTTCCTCACTTTCTGAGTAACTTTCTTCTCCATCGTAATCCTCATTCAGCTCATTTTGTTGTCCAATTAACATAGCTTCTGCTTTCTCTGCTTCTGTTGCATCTGGGTCGTGTATCGCTAAGTGTCGAATTAGATTGCCCTGCAGACAGTTAACAACAGTATTCATAATACTGATGTGTCAGACACACACACAGGATACCAATACCCTCTTCTCAAAGTAATAATGAATGTATACCAAACATAATGTTATGTTTTACCAACATGAGAACCATGTGACACAAGTATAATGACAAATTAAACATGAACTACTACTCCTGTCTTTTACTATATTACTTTGTACTGTTTCTTAAACTACACATGAGAAACAAAATGAGGTTTTGCACATCAAGTATATTCACCACAGAGGTCTGTTCAAGTACTATGGCATTACACATGAAGCTTCCTAAAAAAACAAAGTATTTTCCTGAGGAAACATTTCATCTAGGATGTACATATATAGTAATTCATTTGTTAGATTGAATCTAAACACATGCATTTTATAAAAACTTCTGATTATTAAAAGAAGAGTGTAGTATGAAACACTGTAGTTGCTATACACTCAGTGGCCAGTTTATTAGGTACACCTGCTCTTTAATATAAAGAGCAAAATAGCAAATCATGTGGGTGGAACTCAAGATATAAAGCATGCAGACACGGTCAAGAGGTTCAGTTGTTGTTTGACCAAACATTAGAATGCGGAAGACGTGTGATTTAAGTGACTCTGACCATGGAATGATTGTTGGTGCCAGATGTGTTGGTTCCAGCATCTCAGAAAGTGTTGACCTACTGAGATTTTCACACACTACAGTCTCTAGAGTTTACAGAGAATGGTGAGAAAAACAAAAAAACATTCAGTGAGCAGCAGTTCTTTGGGCAAAAACACTTTGTTAATGAAAGAGGTCAGAGGAAAATAGCCAGGCTCATTCAAGCTGACAGGAAGGCTACAAAATATTCAAATAACTACTCTTTACAACAGCGATGTACAGAAAGGCATCTCTGAATGCACAGGATGTCAGACCTTGAAATGGATGGGCTACAGCAGCAAAAGACTACACCAGATTCCACTCCTGTCAGATAAGAAGAGGAAGATGAGGCTGTAAGGGGCATGGGATCATGAAAGCCTGGATGACTGAAGATTGGAAATACATCACCTGGTCTGATGAATCTCAATTTCTCCTGCAACATGCAGATGATGGAGTCAAAATTTGGCATAAATAGCATGAATCCATTTATTCATCCTGCTTTGTGTCAAAGGAACAGGCTGGTGGTGGTGGTATAATGGTGTAAGGAATATTTTTTCAGTGCACATTAGGCATCTTAATACCAATTGGGCCTCATTTGAATGCTACAGCATACCTAACCTCTTTATAACAACAATATACCTGTTTTCCAATGGCTACTTTCAGTAGGATAATGTGCAATGTCACAAAGGATGCATCATCTCAAGCTGGTTCCATGAACATTACAGTGACTTTAGTGACTTCAATGGCCTGCACAGTCTCCAGAATTCAAACCAACAGAGAACCTTTGGGATGAGATAGTATGGGAGATTTGTAGCACAAATGTGTGACCAACAAATTTGCATGAACTGTGTGATGCTATCAAATAAGCATGGACAAAAATCCCTAAAGAATGTTCCAGCACCTTGTTGGATCCATGCTGTAAAGAATTCAAGCTGTTCTGGAGGCAAAAAGAGTTCCTACCTGGTGCTAGATAGGTGTACTTAATAAAGTGACCACTGAGTATATCTTGTGCCAATGAAACCATCTGCCTAATATCAGGCCTCTTCCAGACAGCTTGGGTATAAAACACCTAGTCATAGTTGAGATGTTATATATCTGTTAGCACACATTCAAATGAAATACTAACCTACACATAAGACCAACAAGAGAGCAGGAAATAAAAAAAAAAGACACTGGTTGGATGAAACTCTTCTTAAATATTATTATTTTTTAATTTAGAATAATCTGAACTAAGTTATCAACACTTTTACTGGTATCAGTAAACTGAAAGAACTCTAAGCTATTATAATACCCTATAAATTAGTTACATTGAATAAAAAGTGGTTAAGATAGTGAATTTTGTTAGTGATATAAAGAAAAAAAAGGAGACAAACATTCTTCTTCAAAATTTTGTTTACAATACAGCGTTCATCTCTAAGTTCATTATTCATATCTTTACAGGTCAAAGACCACTATGGGGAGAATATTAGCCACGTTCATCTTATTTCAAACGAGTCTGAGAAAGTTTCCAGACTGTGGACAGTTATGAGTTTTACAAAACTTACTTTGTGTCTGAAGGCCTTTCCACATTCAGCACATTCATGCGTTTTCTCTCTAGGAACAGGAGGGATGTAGTTTGGGTCATGGTACAAATTCTTGTGTCTCTTTAACAACTGCTTCTGTCTGAAGGACTGGTCACACTCATCACAATGGAATGGCTTCTGGTCAGTATGGATTAACATATGGGATTCTAGGTGACGTTGTGAGATAGAGGCATAGGAGCACAGGTCACATTTAAAACACTTCTCTCCCTCGTGTGTCTTTACGTGAATCTGTGGGAAAAAATATAGGTTAATCCTCTGTATACAGGCTTGGCCACTTTCACCAACAAATGAACATCACGACCTTTTACAGAGTTAAATTCAAAATGTAAATAAACAACTTTATTACCAATGTATATTAATGAAAATGTAGTAAACTGAAAGTTTAATATTATGTAAACTCACTATGAAATATTTAAATAATTTTCCATCTTTACATCTCTGCATCACAGGACATTACTTCATTCCACATTTTTAGATTTTTATTTCTACATATATATAATCTTGTCTTCTATAAACCACACACTTCTACTACAGACATTCACAAGCTAAAATGTAAATTTCAAGTCTATAACCAAGAAGATTAGAGACTACAAAGCTATCCCTTTGTGATGAATAGTTTTCACCATACTCTTGAGAATGGAGTTATAAACCAATAATCCAAAATGAACTCAAATTTAGTTGTAAGAACAGTGTAACTGCGCAGTCATGTACAAAGGAAGAAAGGTAACTGAGGTTTATTTTGTATTCTTCCATTTTTTTATTTTAAATTGGTGATTTTACTAATGGTTAGTGTTAGGGTATAGAAAATAACAGATATTTACAGTTTTACTGATATTTGTTTAGGAGGTCCTAGATGTTATGCACCTGAACTTTAAAAACTTTAATAAGAAAAAGGTATCTTCATTCTTAATATGAAAATCACCTTACATACAGACTGTCTCAGTAAAGGCTATGTGTATTCACACAAAAATCTTTAGTTAAAAAATAACAAAAAAACACTTATTTAATTACAAATTCCAATTTTCTGTTTAAACCAGTTTTGTCACATTTACTGAAAGCTTGCCAAAGTTCATATAGATACAACTGATTAATTCAGAGTTTTATATGTGTAGTTTCATGGTTATATGGTGCCTGTAAGATTAGTCAAAATGACCAAGCTTGGACATAAAGTTAAATTATACACATCTGTAAGAACTGAATATAACTATAATATTGTTGTACATTAATAACAAATAATGTCACAGTGGGATAAAACAATACTGATTTGACTAAGATGGCACCCGAAAAATACAATATCACCCTGAACTTGCTCTTCTAAATAAATAGGTGAAAACAAATACATTAACTGTCATCATTTATACTGAATATTCTAGATGTTTCTATTCAAGTACTATCAATAAATCTACGGCTCGTGAATCATTACAACTTGCAACTAATAAAAATTAACAATATATATCCAAGATATTAAAAAAATCATTGTTTTTAATTATATATAACAACACTGCACTTTATAAATTAAGGACAATGAATGATGGTAAGACTTAAGGTTTAGTGAACTATTTGGTCAAGTCAAAAATGTGACCCCACAAAACTGAAAATATCTTCCATTGAAATACTAAAATAACTTACCATCCATGATACGAACTACATTCAGTATTCCTTCAAAAGGTATAATTAAGTTTAATTGTATATACAAAGCAAGCTTTTTTTTAGTCTTTAACTTGGTAAGTAATATTTATGTTACGATGAACCATGGAGAAAAAAATAAATACATTTGTCTAATAAATTCTTAAATTCAAAAAGTGTGTTACAAGTACACGTATTTATATACTGAAAACACTTATTCTTGTTAAAAGAAATTCAATAATATGTTTAAAAAGATGAAGAATGACACTGAATTAATTAAGAGAATTTGTGTACCTTGGGGGCATTTCTTGGTTTAATATGTCTAGTTGTAAATTGTAAAGCAAACTAGGTCCACTTTATGGAAAAAAATACTGCCCTAATCTTGCTTAAAAACAATACTGAATCTAAGGTAATGAAATCACGTCATAGTTAAGCAGTAGTTGTAGTTAATTTTAAGTTGTTAAAACATTATTAGTGACACTTTTTTTTAACTAATCAGTTTGTATTCACGTTAGTGAAATCTAACGATAATGCTTCTTGTCTAGAAATAACAGACATTAAAAAAAAAGAACAGTTTTGCAATCAGACATAAATAAAAAGGCTTTTAAATAAGAGGAAAATTTTGGGTTTAAAACAAAGGATGTATATTTACATACAAAAAAGACAACAACTTACTTTCAATGAATACCTATCTGGGAATGACTTGCCGCATCGCTTACACTTCAGAGGTTTATCACTAGTGTGTAGCTTTTGAACATGAATTCGCAAGTCTGTTTTTCGGCCGCACGTGGTGGGGCAAAACTCGCATTGGTACATAGGTTTGTTTCCCGAATGGATCATTCTATGAGCTTTCAAACTGTTTGACTGAGTAAATCGGGCATGACATACTTCGCATTCGTAAGGTTTTTCTCCCGTGTGTATTCTTAAATGACGTTTCAGTTTGTAGGTGTCTGGACTTGCATACGTGCAGTGAGGACACTGATATGGGGCCACCAGTGTGGCACCTCATGTGCCTTTTAAGTTTACTCAATTCTACACTAGCATAATCGCACTCCGTACAGCGGTGAGGTTTTTCATGAGTGTGACGATAACGAACGTGACGAACCAATTCTCCTGAAGTGGTAAAGCAAGCATCACATTCTTTACAGTGATGTGGTCTTGTACCAGTGTGGGTATTTACATGGTTTTGAAGAGAAGCTAATGTTTTAAAGCCACATTCACACACACTGCATTTGTGAGGCCTCTCCTCAGAGTGGGATTTCATGTGGCGAGACAAAAGGTATCGTTTTGGACTAGTGTAATTACAGTAATTACACATATGTGCCTGAGTGACTGTTTGGCTTTTCTTTGGTGAGATTCTGATTGTACGCATCTTACTTCCATCAGGAGAAGCCTCTTCCTTTACAACCTCTCCATACTTCTCTCCTGCTTCATTGAAATCATAGACGGACATATCCATGTTTAACCCTTTCTGATCGTCTTTGTTTTCATCTGGTTGTGATACTATTAGAACATAGCTGACTTCTCCAGGGTTTGTATCAGATGGTACAATAGTTACTGTCTGGTAAGAGTTACCAGTATTTAAAAGCACCTAAGGAAAAAAACAATGAGAAATATAATTTTGAATCAAACTGATAAGATTTCTTATGCAATGTACATATGACACTAAACAATAAATTTTATAATAAACATCCAACCAACAAAAACATGTAAAATTAAGACTTCAATCTTGTATAAGGTAACCTTGACTTATTTTTATGTGATCAGTGAAAGAAGTTTCAGTAACATAAGATGTTTAACCATGTTAAATCATTTTGATTCATATTGAAGTTTGTGTGAAGGTTAGTTCTGTTAACCCTTAAAACCATGAGATGGACTCTCAGGTTAATTAAAATATTAACTTCTCTTTACCAACACACCCAGTGTGTTTCTGGTTCAGAGAAAAGTCTGTAAATAATTTGAAGATTAAAGATGATCAACAAATGATTGCTATAAGTTACAATCATACACAACCCTAACCCCAAAGTAATTAATTAAATTAAGCCTTAAAATGTTTCATCTTCAGTTTTACTATTCACAGAATTAAGTTACCATGGGTTACACTGACCAGACTATAGAATAACACTGAAAAGGAACTCCATCATTAGCTATATGTAGAAAGGAGTGATTTTTTTATTGTTTTTTTACAGTTTTATAAGATAAATTTATTTTTATTGCAAACATTTGTTAATTATCACAAGACCCCATTGAAATGGTAAAACACTGTTAATGTCCAAAAGCTGTGAATACATACCAAGTGTGTAAAATGTAACCTTCCTTATCTTTATGTGATAACTGTCAGTGACAAAGAATAAACTAATAGTACTGTCATGTTTAGTGTGCAAAAAAGTGTTAACTGTTAAAACTAACACTGTTCACTGTCAGAGCCTGGTGTGAAACTCGATATATTTTATCACCTATGACCATCACTTAATCAAAATTGTGATTAAATTTATTAATATGAAGAAATAAGCAACTAGTGTTTTAATTATTCTACATATTCAGTAACCAAAGTTACAATTCATTTGATTAATGTCACAAAAATAATCCACTAACAGAAATTAATTTACAAATAGTTGTTTTAATTACTTCAACAACCCTGTAACTGAAACATTGCTATTATGATGTTTCATAATTATTTTTTAATTAATTCAAATTTGTTTAAGTTAATCTGTTACTAGTGACAACAAGAAATCAACTCAAAGTAAAAATTTATCTCAAGATGGCTAATATGGGTAATAAAACTTTTATTAAAATAAACTAGAGAACAAAGTTTTGATCTCCACTTTATTTTAATAAAACATTTAATATCCATACCAGCTGTCTTTAGATACTGCACTGATTCATGAAAATAATCAAAATTAGGGTTTCCAGTTATCCCAACCATATAAATATTGCTCTTATACTTGTTTTTGTTAAAAATAAAACTATAAAATTGAGTTATGCCCAATAAAAATATCAAAACTGTACATACAACACATCTTTTTATTTTAGATATACTATAAGAATAATTCATTATTTAAACGTAACTGATTAACAAATTATACTAATTTAACCAGTTCTACTCAATATAAATAAAAATTAAGTGTTGACACAAAGTTTTGTGTACATAATAAATGTTTCATGGCAAATACATTTTACTGAGAACAAAAACAAGGGACCAACAGTACTGTAGGCACTGACCACATACCTAAACTCAACAGAACATGCAGTCTCTTATAGGTTTCTTTCATAAATGAGTGCATTTTTAAAGGGAACACATTGAGAAGACAAATAGTGGTAGAAGAATCAAGTGTAAAACAACAATAATGTGAAAGTGTAACTCACATTGTATTCTACCTGAGTCACGACAAAAAAGTGTCGTGACATAGCACTGGCATACTTGTATTGATAAAGATAAGAGTACATGGCTCATGATACAGGAAATCGAGAGAGATTAGAGACTTTTTATAACAACGAGAGAAACAAGCCTATTAAGTATGGATAAGTTCTTGATTTTTAGAATCCTTCTCATGTAAAATATCCCTGGAACTGGGTTGCACTGCATGCTCTTCCATTTTTTTAATAATTATCTCAGAATCAAGAGAGATGTTTTTCTCTTACTTGATTGTTTCCATCTCCACCACCACCTGCTGAGGTCTGGTCAGCTAAGTTAGCCATCATCTGTAGAGTTCCTTCATCACTGACATGAATCTCCTGACCATCACTGGTCACTAGTGTTGAGCCACCAGATCCTGATGATGAAACAGGAAGAGTTTGTTCAGTTTCAGTGCCGTCCGGCTGCCTCACACGACCATCCGTATGGTCTGTTGCTCAGTGGTATTCTGTTGGCTTACCACGTTATGTACGTGAGCTGCTTCATCTTGACTCATTAATGCTGCTAATTCTTGACTTCTGTCTGACACAATTACCTGGTCGGGAAAAGATCAAAATTTGGAATGTTAATGTTTTCCTCAACTCATAATGAAACCAGTTCCAAACATATTATTACAGTAGTTTACTTTTACTAAAGAGCTTAGCATAACCTAGTAGTTAGTGCTTTGGACTAGTAATTGAAAACAGAGAAGTTTGTTTAGAAGATTAGAAGTAATAACAGTACCAATATGTGTCTGTAACACTTGTTTAGAAGATAATAAGTAATAACAGTACCAATATGTATCTGTAACACTTGTTTAGAAGATAATAAGTAATAGTACAATATGTATCTGTAACACTTGTTTTACCATTATAAGTGTAACTGTAACACATTGTAACACTTTAGAAGATAATAAGTAATAACAGTACCAATATGTATCTGTAACCCATAATAATAACATACCAATATGTATCTGTAACACTTGTTTAGAAGATAATAAGTAATAACAGTACCAATATGTATCTGTAACACTTGTTTTAGAAGATAATAAGTAAGTAACAATATGTATCTGTAACACTTGTTTAGAAGATAATAAGTAATAACAGTACCAATATGTATCTGTAACACTTGTTTAGAAGATAATAAGTAATAACAGTACCAATATGTATCTGTAACACTTGTTTAGAAGATAATAAGTAATAACAGTACCAATATGTATCTGTAACACTTGTTTAGAAGATAATAAGTAATAACAGTACCAATATGTATCTGTAACACTTGTTTAGAAGATAATAAGTAATAACAGTACCAATATGTATCTGTAACACTTGTTTAGAAGATAATAAGTAATAACAGTACCAATATGTATCTGTAACACTTGTTTAGAAGATAATAAGTAATAACAGTACCAATATGTATCTGTAACACTTGTTTAGATTAATAAGTAATACAGTATCTGTAACACTTGTTTAGAAGATAATAAGTAATAACAGTACCAATATGTATCTGTAACACTTGTTTAGAAGATAATAAGTAATAACAGTACCAATATGTATCTGTAACACTTGTTTAGAAGATAATAAGTAATAAAGTACCAATATGTATCTGTAACACTTGTTTAGAAGATAATAAGTAATAACAGTACCAATATGTGTCTGTAACACTTGTTTAGAAGATAATAAGTAATAACAGTACCAATATGTGTCTGTAACACTTGTTTAGAAGATAATAAGTAATAACAGTACCAATATGTATCTGTAACACTTGTTTAGAAGATAATAAGTAATAACAATTACCAATATGTATCTGTAACACTTGTTTAGAAGATAATAAGTAATAACAGTACCAATATGTATCTGTAACACTTGTTTAGAAGATAATAAGTAATAACAGTACCAATATGTATCTGTAACACTTGTTTAGAAGATAATAAGTAATAACAGTACCAATATGTATCTGTAACACTTGTTTAGAAGATAATAAGTAATAACAGTACCAATATGTGTCTGTAACACTTGTTTAGAAGATAATAAGTAATAACAGTACCAATATGTATCTGTAACACTTGTTTAGAAGATAATAAGTAATAACAGTACCAATATGTATCTGTAACACTTGTTTAGAAGATAATAAGTAATAACAGTACCAATATGTATCTGTAACACTTGTTTAGAAGATAATAAGTAATAACAGTACCAATATGTATCTGTAACACTTGTTTAGAAGATAATAAGTAATAACAGTACCAATATGTATCTGTAACACTTGTTTAGAAGATAATAAGTAATAACAGTACCAATATGTATCTGTAACACTTGTTTAGAAGATAATAAGTAATAACAAGTACCAATATGTATCTGTAACACTTGTTTAGAAGATAATAAGTAATAACAGTACCAATATGTATCTGTAACACTTGTTTAGAAGATAATAAGTAATAACAGTACCAATATGTATCTGTAACACTTGTTTAGAAGATAATAAGTAATAACAGTACCAATATGTGTCTGTAACACTTGTTTAGAAGATAATAAGTAATAACAGTACCAATATGTATCTGTAACACTTGTTTAGAAGATAATAAGTAATAACAGTACCAATATGTGTCTGTAACACTTGTTTAGAAGATAATAAGTAATAACAGTACCAAAGTATCTGTAACACTTGTTTAGAAGATAATAAGTAATAACAGTACCAATATGTATCTGTAACACTTGTTTAGAAGATAATAAGTAATAACAGTACCAATATGTATCTGTAACACTTGTTTAGAAGATAATAAGTAATAACAGTACCAATATGTATCTGTAACACTTGTTTAGAAGATAATAAGTAATAACAGTACCAATATGTATCTGTAACACTTGTTTAGAAGATAATAAGTAATAACAGTACCAATATGTATCTGTAACACTTGTTTAGAAGATAATAAGTAATAACAGTACCAATATGTATCTGTAACACTTGTTTAGAAGATAATAAGTAATAACAGTACCAATATGTGTCTGTAACACTTGTTTAGAAGATAATAAGTAATAACAGTACCAATATGTATCTGTAACACTTGTTTAGAAGATAATAAGTAATAACAGTACCAATATGTATCTGTAACACTTGTTTAGAAGATAATAAGTAATAACAGTACCAATATGTAACACTTGTTTAGAAGATAATAAGTAATAACACCAATATGTCTGTAGTTTAGAAGATAATAAGTAATAACAGTACCAATATGTATCTGTAACACTTGTTTAGAAGATAATAAGTAATAACAGTACCAATATGTATCTGTAACACTTGTTTAGAAGATAATAAGTAATAACAGTACCAATATGTATCTGTAACACTTGTTTAGAAGATAATAAGTAATAACAGTACCAATATGTGTCTGTAACACTTGTTTAGAAGATAATAAGTAATAACAGTACCAATATGTATCTGTAACACTTGTTTAGAAGATAATAAGTAATAACAGTACCAATATGTATCTGTAACACTTGTTTAGAAGATAATAAGTAATAACAGTACCAATATGTATCTGTAACACTTGTTTAGAAGATAATCTGTAAGTAATAACAGTACCAATATGTATCTGTAACACTTGTTTAGAAGATAATAAGTAATAACAGTACCAATATGTATCTGTAACACTTGTTTAGAAGATTATAAGTAATAACAGTACCAATATGTATCTGTAACACTTGTTTAGAAGATAATAAGTAATAACAGTACCAATATGTATCTGTAACACTTGTTTAGAAGATAAGAAGTAATAACAGTACCAATATGTATCTGTAACACTTGTTTAGAAGATAAGAAGTAATAACAGTACCAATATGTATCTGTAACACTTGTTTAGAAGATAATAAGTAATAACAGTACCAATATGTATCTGTAACACTTGTTTAGAAGATAATAAGTAATAACAGTACCAATATGTATCTGTAACACTTGTTTAGAAGATAATAAGTAATAACAGTACCAATATGTATCTGTAACACTTGTTTAGAAGATAATAAGTAATAACAGTACCAATATGTATCTGTAACACTTGTTTAGAAGATAATAAGTAATAACAGTACCAATATGTATCTGTAACACTTGTTTAGAAGATAATAAGTAATAACAGTACCAATATGTATCTGTAACACTTGTTTAGAAGATAATAAGTAATAACAGTACCAATATGTATCTGTAACACTTGTTTAGAAGATAATAAGTAATAACAGTACCAATATGTATCTGTAACACTTGTTTAGAAGATAATAAGTAATAACAGTACCAATATGTGTCTGTAACACTTGTTTAGAAGATAATAAGTAATAACAGTACCAATATGTATCTGTAACACTTGTTTAGAAGATAATAAGTAATAACAGTACCAATATGTGTCTGTAACACTTGTTTAGAAGATAATAAGTAATAACAGTACCAATATGTATCTGTAACACTTGTTTAGAAGATAATAAGTAATAACAGTACCAATATGTATCTGTAACACTTGTTTAGAAGATTAGAAGTAATAACAGTACCAATATGTATCTGTAACACTTGTTTAGAAGATAATAAGTAATAACAGTACCAATATGTATCTGTAACACTTGTTTAGAAGATAATAAGTAATAACAGTACCAATATGTATCTGTAACACTTGTTTAGAAGATAATAAGTAATAACAGTACCAATATGTATCTGTAACACTTGTTTAGAAGATAATAAGTAATAACAGTACCAATATGTATCTGTAACACTTGTTTAGAAGATAATAAGTAATAACAGTACCAATATGTATCTGTAACACTTGTTTAGAAGATAATAAGTAATAACAGTACCAATATGTATCTGTAACACTTGTTTAGAAGATTAGAAGTAATAACAGTACCAATATGTATCTGTAACACTTGTTTAGAAGATAATAAGTAATAACAGTACCAATATGTATCTGTAACACTTGTTTAGAAGATAATAAGTAATAACAGTACCAATATGTATCTGTAACACTTGTTTAGAAGATAATAAGTAATAACAGTACCAATATGTATCTGTAACACTTGTTTAGAAGATAATAAGTAATAACAGTACCAATATGTATCTGTAACACTTGTTTAGAAGATAATAAGTAATAACAGTACCAATATGTATCTGTAACACTTGTTTAGAAGATAATAAGTAATAACAGTACCAATATGTATCTGTAACACTTGTTTAGAAGATAATAAGTAATAACAGTACCAATATGTATCTGTAACACTTGTTTAGAAGATAATAAGTAATAACAGTACCAATATGTATCTGTAACACTTGTTTAGAAGATAATAAGTAATAACAGTACCAATATGTATCTGTAACACTTGTTTAGAAGATAATAAGTAATAACAGTACCAATATGTATCTGTAACACTTGTTTAGAAGATAATAAGTAATAACAGTAAAAAGTGTTAAAATCCATACCAGCCATTATGGGATAAATTTTTATTTCAAGTGGGTTTCTTGTCATCACAAAAGTTTATTATGCTTAAAGGCCAAATAATAAAACACATCAATGTGAAACAGCATGTTTCACTGTTCATATTCTTTTCTCAAGCTTGCCACTCTAACATAACAAAAAGAACATAACCCTACATCCAAGTGTATGTTGTCTCTAGGAGCATATTAATACTAATCAAGATATACTCTTATTACTGTGATCTTTCTGGATGAGTGGTAATCTCCTGAATACATTTAGAGCATTCATTAATGATTGTTTCTGGTATGGTTTTTATTTAGTTGAAATTTTAACTGAAGGAAAAGAGTATGAAGATGTATATATGAAAAAGAAATTGAAATTATACATTTACTTAAATATCTATTAAATTTGAGAACACAAGTATGCATTTGATAAATGTCATGATTATAAACAAATATATATTTGAAATTTATCACTGACTGGCATGTTATATTTTATACCCATATATTTTACCTTATATATTTTTGTTATTTAGACTGAATTTTTTCTGATTGTAGAGCAGTATGAAACACTTTTTTACAGTAAAATATCCATGTAATTAATTACATACTGATACTTTTGGGCATGCATTTCAGAAGATACAAGTTCAACTTTTTTAAAAGTTTTTGTTTAAAAACAAAGAAAATATTATGAAAAATCTGAAAAAGAAAACATACAGTTGAACCATTTAGAAATTACTATGGCTAACAATTCAAAGAAATGCTAAACTTATCTTTAACATCCTGTACTTAGGGAAAAAAATGAGCAGAAAGCAAAGCGACCGACACTGAGTCTGAGATGTAAAACAATTTTACAAATCTGTACTTGTGGTTATTATGTATATTTTTAAAATTAATAGTGTACATTTAATAAAAATAAATTAACAGAAATGCTTCTCCTGAAGTGTTATTATAGAAAGAAACATAAGTTAGACACTAAAGTAAGGACATTTTCACAATCTTTGTTAAGTTGAATGTACATTCATTTATGTTTATAAATGTGAGTGTAATTATATACACGAAATCGTTTAGAAAATCTTCATTCAAAATCCTTTTGGCAATTGTTAAGTGTTACTATAATTGTGGCATTAAGAAACTTGGATCAATATTTACAAATGAACACTTTAGTTCTAGTATTCAATGCAGTGAATACTTATCTATCAGGCATAATAAGTTTAATTATAGAATAAACAGTTAGCCCACAGTTTAGAAGTTTTGTTTTTAATCAACGATGTTGATAAAATTTTCAACAGTTGCAAGACAGAATTGTTAAGCTGGTTCATCTTACAATTAACATTACACATTTTGCTCACAAATCTCAACATGGAGATTCTTATACAAGAGAGAGATGTCCTTCATTGTCTATTAACTGGTTTTTAATTCAATAAGTTCTAAGCGTACAGTCAACAAAACAATTATTACATGCATGTCGAAAAAGAAAGACATCAAAAATGGGTTAAATCACTGTTTGGAAATTGCTGATTACATGTAGAGAATTTTCCCCAATAACAAGACCTATTATAAATTATTACATTCATTTTAACTCCAATAAAGAGTGTCGTAAATTTGAAAAGAGAAATAAAAACTAGGTAAATAAATTGCTTTTCAACAAAATTTACACAAGTATTAGGTTGAGGAATAATTCGTGAGCATTTTTAAATAATTTCATTCAAGCATTACATGCAAGACTATACAATACTTCAATGCATGAACACATTACACCCAAAACATTTATTATGATACTTTATTTCATGTAATACCTAGGTATATAGTATGCATTGTTGTAAACGAAATTGCAAGAAATTAAATGCGAAAAGCAGATGGTGTCGAAAATGCTCGATTTTGTCCACTTGATATTCCATTTAATGAGCTGAAAATGAAAGCAAACATTAAAGACATATGAAAATCAAACACACCATCTGTTAGAGCAAAAAATTATCTACCAAATGACATGAAATATTTTGCGAAAGCGTTTCATTTATGAATATATTTTTTTAACTTGAAAAAATGCTCACGAATTATTCCTCAACCCAATATTATGATTCACCAGAAGGGTCAGGAAATGGACACATACCCAATGAAAAATGACAAATTCAAGCAGGCTGATGTCGGGTGAATGCTCTTGTTGTGGTCAAATGTCAGAAATCATGATACCATTGAGAGATGCACCTCAATTTAAAAGGGATGCATCAGTGTAGAGATAAATCTGGTTTGGAAGTAGTACTAGCATATTCCAGCTACCAGGATAATTCCTTATGGAGAGGAAAGATTCACAATCAAGGACAATGGAACCAAGAAAGAATCCCTTGGACTTCCCAAGGCTCACTGGAAGAGGTGGATGTTTGTATGTCTCAAAAAAAAATGATCCAGGGAAACCAGAGTCCACAAAAGTAAAAGAACAGTTCACATAAGATGAGAATCTCAATTCCTGTTAACCTGATACTCCACAGCTCACAGGCTGAGCTCGACTGAGACAAGAGATGAAGAAAATGCTCAACTGTACTACATTTTTAACAGGTATGAGAAAGAATATGTATACCTTGACAAGGCACCCCAATCAAGTAGTCTCTTGCAAAAGGGAGGAATGAAAAGAGGTTACCACTTGAAAACAGGCCAATATAAGCCAAATGTCTAAAAAATGGAATGACAGCTGCAAGGTGGCCAAAGTTATCTTGAAGAGAAGAGCAAGGAATAGGAAGACATGAACGTGATGGAGAGAGTATAGAAAACATCTAAAATTGTAAGAAGGTGTCTGACACATCGACCATTACAATTCACAGACCATATGAGAAATGATCATAGGTGGAATTGAAGGAAGAAGAAAAGGAGCAAGACCAAAAGAGAGATGAAATAAAATCTATTTGCAGAAATTGAGACCAAATACTAGCAAAGAGAAAGAGACAGATACCCACAGGACCTAATGTAAAAGGATAGTTACAGGGCAATGAACCAGAGAGAAGGTAGTAGTTGGATTAGTAAAAAGAGGAGGCCTGAAACCTGAATATGGAAAAGTGGGGGTAAACTAATCCAGATGAGAAACAGGAACCAAAGAGCAGATAGCTCTCGTGTAGCTATGTGAGAAATTCAAAACAAATCAACCCAAGATCAAGAAAGAAAAAAAACTCTAGGAGAATAACAACAACCGAAGTCATGCAAATGCAGATGAGGTCTACAAGAAGAAATGGACACTACCAAAGATATCCAGATGAAGAATACACACAAGGAGGAGGAAAGTGAGGTCTACAAGGAGAAATGGACACTACCAAAGATATCCAGATGAAGAATACCCTGCACACAAGGAGGAGGAAGGTGTATAGGAAAGAAGAATGCCACTAAACCCCATGAATATCAACAGCATGGGAATCAAGTTGAAAAAGGTGAAGTGGAAGAAACTAAGCTGACAAAGAGAATGGAATGAACCCCTACAAAAACCCCTCTGGGGCATGATAAAGTGGCTCAGATGAAAGGTGGAGGAAAGAAATAGAAGACAAGAGGGATGGAAAGAAAGACATATGAGGTAAACAAAGCAAATCCAAGAAGTGAAGACTGACAAATATTAAAAGAAACTGGCAAAAGTTGAGGAAAGGGATATATCTAAGAAAAGAGATTGGAAGGTTATGATAATTCCTTGAAATATTTAGACACTACAAAGGTGTATCGGGTTACAATTACATTCTAACAGGCCATTTAGAGCTGAGGAGACATAGTTGGCTGAAGGAATGGGAAGTCTAGTAAGCAATCTGTAATCCCAAACATCTTCAACAAAGCTGCAACATCCCCAACAGTCAATAGGGGGAAAAGGAGTTCTTTGTGTGTCTCATGATCATTTTCATCAGACCAAGTAAGTCACCTTTGTTTGAGAGTTTGAAATAATAATTAATGCTTTTGAAACAACACCAATGCAAAACAAAGACCAAAGTTGTATTAGTGAATGCAAATATTATTAACTTGAATTCAGACAAGAAGTTTAAACACTACTGCTAATGTAACGTCAAGGAAAAAACGAAATTATCAAAAATGCAAGTGCATAGAGGGAGTTACTGTGCATGGAAGTTTTTTTTGTTCTGTTATTGGTGGAGGTATACTGTTGTGTAATAACATCATTGTACACTTCATGTTAAACATATGAATTTAAGTGAAAGATTACTCAAGAATAGTGACATGCAAATCTCATAGAAAGATGTGCAAGGAAAACAGTACTTATATCAGGAGGAGAGTTCTCTCAAAGTATTTAAATATAATGTATTAATGATACTTTGAAGCTACGTTTATTCACATACATTGATAATAATGTACTTCAATTACATTTTGAATGTAATTCCATAAATAATCATGACATGCCGTTATAACCTTCCCATAGTGAGGGTTAGTTAGAAAGCTAGTTAAATTATAATGGTTACATGATATTGTTCGTTTCTTTCATGTTATCATTCTGTGTTCTTATGTACCTTCTTCAAATAAAAAAAATATTCAGTGTACTAGTACCATCATTACAAAAATAATTTTAATTTCATTGGCTGGCCGACAGCAAAAGAGCAAAAATTCTTGCTTTTTGAGTTTATTTTTTACTTATTAAATTAAATAAGGTAAACTCAGGTAATATTGTGTAAAATAACAATAATAAAAAATGTATATCCACAAGTAACTTGAGCTATATGGTTGCAAGGTGGTTACAAATTCAGTCAAATCCATATAATGTTAGGGCAGTAAAAAACAACAGATTAAATACAGTTTTACTCAGAAAAATGTTTAACACTCATTAAGAAAGTTTCAGTATTAATAAAAATGAAATTTGAAAACTGTAAGATGAACACAAGTATTTTAATCTTAAGAAAATCCTTATAAAAAGATTGTAATGTTTACTGAAATCTTACCAAAATTTGTGAATATAGATTATGTAATTTCAGAATTATGTATAGTTTCATGATAGTTATGAGGTCCTGTAAAACACACCAGCCCATCTACATAGGGTTAAAGAAACTTGGAAAATGAAAATAAAAAATTTAAATAACACATTAAAAAATTCAAAATATTAATGCATATCTGTACAGAGAGCTAGTTATGAGCATTAACAAAGATTTAGCTGATGTCTGGATGGGTTTTAGTGTCGAGAGATGAGTGGGTGGTATGATCAGTATAAAATACTGTCATTTCACACAAAGGTATTACTAGAAGGCTGGAATCACTTTAGGAACTTGTTCCGTTTTAGTTATTATAACCAGTCCTGTTTGGTTAGTATGTGGTTGTAAATAAATTTATAAGTTTCAACACAAAACCCCAGAGATACAATTAAACTGCTCATTATACTGAAAACTCACTTGCTGAGCACCTTCCAGATGATGACTTGCAGATGATCTTGGTTGCATAGCAACAAAATTTGGTTGTTCAGAAACCTGGGTTGCCATAGCAGCTCCATGGCTTTGTACAACTTGAATCAAATCTTCATTATGTCCATGGTTTACCTTCAGGAAATGTTGTACACAATATAATCTTACTTTATTGACTTAATAAAGGTTAATATGTCAACTGCTTCAATTTTGTTTTGGCACACACCAAAACAAATTGAAAGAACAGACCTCATCTTTGAAAATTAGTATGGCAGTTTTATGTTACATTACCTCCTACTACTTCATGTAAATCACAGTGTCTTGTATGCTCTTAAAAAATTACCATTAGTTATCTATCTGTTTGAAAATAGTGAAGTAATCATAATAACTTTGTTTAAATACAGTCCAACCTTGAGGATACTCATGGAATACCTACTTACACTAAACTATGCCACTATTTATATTAAGTAATGTAGCTGGCTTCTCAGTTTTACATACCTGACTGTTCGGATCATAGTGATAGCCCTGCAGACTGGAACCATCAGCAGAATGGGTAACATAACACGTGAGTGGCCCCATCAGTAGTTGGCTGTACTCCAGACTGCTCGTTTAATGCAGCCACTAAATGTGTCCCTTCAGACATTTGATGAAATACAGCAGTTCCTGCAGATGAGGACGTTCCATTCTGTATCTCTTTGTTAAAAGATGCTAGATAATTCTGGATATCAGTTATCGTTTCTTCTTCAGCTGCTTGAATTTCTCTAGTTTGAGTATCCATCTCCCAGGAAATTTTTCAATTACTAAAAATCTATAACAAAAAAATTGTTTATATAGTATCAATCTGCAAACAGTACACATGGAAAAACTGTAATGGAACGCATTACAATTTTAAGATACATTGATAATTAATTATGCACTTTTATGCACAAACAGAATATTACTTTTCTGAAAGCCATTTGATTGTAATACTTAGCAAAACATGAAGTACAAAAGTGAATATGAATTATAATCCCAACAATTTCTTTTAATTAATAAGCTAGATAGGTAACTCTACAAAAAAATGTACCTCTCTACATCTTCAAGTATATCAACAACTATATTAATAAAAACATTCATCATCTTATGTGAAAAGTTGTGGTTTCTTATAAGTTCATAAGAAAATGTTTGTTTAGCAATTATACATTTAAAATACTTTCATCTAACTACCCAAAATACTGATACTTCTTTCTGTGTGTATGTGAGTTATACTAAAATTCATTTTTGAAAAGTACAAGTCATGAAGCTAAGGAACTGGTAAGTTAGCTAATGGGGCTCCAATAGTTTACTTGTGAGGTTCTCAAGTACAGGATATAACAGTTATGATAACATTTTTGTTGCTGGTACCAAGAAAACATTCTTTTTTTTTGTAGTACATGTAGGAACAAATTATGTTAAAAACTGTAAAGCAGAAGAGCTACGTATTACATACAGAAACTCCTTAGCCCTCTTCAGAGTGCTCCAGTTGTCTAAGTGCAAGAATGAATTACATAACAGGATCCAAGGTTTAAATGAAAAAATATCCTGGGGAAGTTCTAAACATATTTATTTAAAGACAAAACAAACTCTAACCTAAGATTTTTTTGAAATGTAGGCCTTTCTTTGTAAGGACTACAAAGTCCCTAAACATTATGGGTCATGGAATCATAAAAAAGATTTTGAGCACTCTTTATTTGTATAGATGAGATTTAGTGTAAGAAGTTAAATGACAGTTTTAGAGACAGACAGATGGACTTAAGGATTAAGATAAGATTCTGTAATTCTAATGTTAGAAGTATAAGAACAAAAAGAAAGGTTTTAAAAGTCAAGGATATTATAGGAGTCATTTTAAATTTCCTGTATTCAGTTGTTTCTTATAAGATGTGGTGTACCTTTATGTAGGGGCTGAACTGATTATAATGTATTTAGTTGTTTCTTATAAGATGTGGTGTACCTTTATCTAGGGGCTGAACTGCAGCCTGTTAGATTTGACAGAAAGGGTTCCCAGAGATTGAATCAATACATATTACATCTATGGAGTTTTAAGGATAAGTTTGTAATTGATCAACTAGAAGAGATAATACATTTCAGTTGATTCAAGATGGGCGTATTCCTTGAAAGAGGAAATGAATGCTGAAATCTAAGCATAAAGAATATAACAAAGGTTCTTTCAAAGGTCTTACGTTCACAAAGTTTAAATTACTGGGTAAAAGGTTCACAGAACTTTAACAAAGATAACGATTTGTTTCTTTGAAGATAAGCAGAAAGCTACACAATGGGCTATCTATGCTCCACCTTATTCAGCTATCTAAACCCAGTTTCTAATGTTGTAAGTCCACAGACAAACCTCTGTGAGACTGGAAGACCAAGAATAAAGAACTGGTTTAAAAAGAAATGAGGAAATTTAAAAGTGTTTGCAAGAAACACATGGTTCCTATTGTTAAAACTAACATCAAGAACTTTTCAAGCATATTAAAAGTAAGTAAAATGTTACAGTAGGGACTATGCTTTTAAAAGATGTTGACAGAATAGTTATTATTGAAAATTAAAAGATGGCTGAGCTTATAATGTTCACTCACCTAAGAGGGAGGACATTGAAAAGTTAAAACTATTATATTATTACAGAATTCTGAAAGTTATTTAACATTATCATTAACATTTATAATAATTTTGATTCAATAACAGTAATAACTAGCTATAATAATTCTGATAAATACAAGTAAGGTGTTCAAAATTTTAACCTAAATTTTAGTACTGTAAATTTTACTACAACATTAAAATAGGCTTAGGTATATTTCCAATTACTGGTAAGTCATAAAACACAATAAAAAACAATATTTTACTAAATAAATAAAATCTAAAAACTAGTTTATTGTCTCTTGGTATTTTAAGAATTAACTTATTAAGTTCTTTCTCTAAGTCCCACATAATTAAAGATAAACTTTATTACTTAAATGTAAGACAAAGTAGTTATTACAAAAAGAATAATATAATTGATCCTTAAACATTATTTGTTAGGCTTAATAGTAACAATAGGCTACTGGTATTTGGTATTGAATATATATTTTCAAGCTATAAGTATATATACAATAGTTAGGACTAGTGTATGAGTTATGTGGTTACAGTTTGTTAGGTGTAATAAGTGGGTTTTATTTGGTTACTTGAGATTGGCAAGTGCTTTCAAAAAAAGCCAGTTATGAAGGTGTACAAGTGTTATGTAGTTTGTAGGTTGATGGAGAAGTGGAGATTATCCTAATTAAAGTAGAGGCAAAAGAAAAAGAAAAGTGTAAGTCATGAAAAATGGCAGCAAGATTTGAAGATGAGTTTTAGCTTTTACATGTAAGGAATTCGTCAGCTAACATTAACTTCATGGAAGTTACAATGAGTACTCGTACAGTAAAAAGTAGTAAATCCTTTGTAGTGGACTATTCTCTTGAGGAATACATTTAAGTCCTTGGCTTCTTTAGATGTAGAACTATTGGAGAGAAGGAAAACAAAAGGGTCAGAGAAGGACGTGAATGATTAGGTTAGAGTTATAAGTGATTCTTTGACAAGACATGGACAGAATAGTCTGCAAGGTAAATAAGAAGAATCAGATTATGTTAACCAGGGACACAGATGGAGAATACAACTGGTAAAAGCAGGAGATATATGAATGGCTTACATTTAAATAGGATCTGGGCTGGTTTGTTTGCTAAGGCTATTAATAATGAATGGGGCTAGCAGAAATGCAGTTTCTGTGTTGGATGTAACGGGTAACAATGTGGGGAAGGGTACCAGAGGAGCTAATTAATAATTATAATGGTTTGATAAAGGTATTTAAAGTAAAAAGCCATAAGTTAATTTTGTTGGGAACACTGCTGAGAATTAAATGTTGGGATTAGGTTGTAAGTTGTTTGCTAGGACTAAATGCTTGGCTTTAATGTGTAAGAAATGATTGGACTTATGGAATCATTTCAGTGAATGAAGAGAGCTTTATGATATGAATGGCTTACATTTAAATAGGATCTGGACTGGTTTGTTTGCTAAGGTTATTAACTCCACTGCAAGGGAAGTTTTAAACTAAGATAGGACAGTGGTGAGAGCCAGGAAAAACAATATGCAAAAAAAAAATAAAGAAAATAAGAGACACAAAATAGCTTAGCATATAAAATAAGTATAGAAGTGCTTATAAAATAGGCTTAATTGTTATTATTGTAGTCCTAGAAGTAAAAAAATAAAACAGAAGACTTCAGAGCACTATAGGGCTGGAGGATTTTGATATAATGTGAATAACTGATATATTTTAAGAGTTAATTTTGATAACATAAATTTCTTTGAAATACAGGGTTAAAGGTTTTTAATAAGGATACAGTATTAAAGAGTAAGAGTGGCTTTATATATAAAATGTGAGTTACATCCTGTTTAATTCAGGATAATAAATATAATAGCAAGGAGATTGATTCTATTTGGGTTTCTGTTAATGGAAATAAAAGGAAAAGGCTTTTAGTGGGAATTTGTTTTAGATCACCAAATGATAATGAAGAAATAAATGAGAAACTTTATAAAGAGGTTAAGACTTCATCTTTAATGATGTCATAATTATGGGAAATTTTAATTTCAAGCATATAGATCAGAGTCAAACCATGAATGACAATGATTTATGAAAACTGTTCAGGATGGATTTTTTCACCAGTTAGTCAAGGAATCAACTAGAAACAATGTTATTTTACATTTATTGTTAACTTCAAATACATAAATGAAAGTGTAGAATATCTCTGTGCAAGTGATCACTGTTCTATTAGGTTCAGTGTTTTGCTGCACATGAAGATAAGGAATAATGATAGTTTGGTTACAAGTTTAAAAAAATCAAATTTTCAAGAGATGCAACAATAATTATCTATTGTAAATTGGGTAACTGAATTATTGAGACACTGACCAGATGTAGAAAATTGTTAATGATAACATTTTAAATATTGGAGATAAACATATTACTTATAGTAAGAAAAGGGTAGCTACAAGTAGAACATCTGGTTGGTTTACAAAAAGTTTAAAAGATAATCATCACAAAGTTAAGATGATTTAGAAGATTATAAAAAAATCATAAAATTAATGAAACAGAAAATTACAACATCAAAAAGGATGTATAAGAAAAGGTTGGCTGAAAACCTTTTTACATTCTTTAAAATGTTACTGGATTTTCAGAATGCATTTGACAAGGTGACACACAGTTGGCTTGTAAAAAAGTTATCTTTATGGGTATGGTGGAAAATATAGTAAATTGGATAGAAGAGTGGCTGAATGGAAGAAAACAAATGGTTGTTACAAATGGAGTTCAGTCAAACTGGATGAATGTCCCAAGTAGGGTACCTCGGGACTCAGACTTGGGACCCTTGCTCTTTTTGATTTACATCAATGACAAGATTAAGGAAAATTCAATAAATAACTTAAATCTACAGATGATGTTAAGATCTTTGGTGTGGCTAGTTGTGAAGAAGATGCTCCTCATTTACAAAAGGATTTAGATCATTCAGTGAGTTGGGTAAAGAAATGCCAGATGATTTTAATTATAATAAATGTAAGATAATGCATATGGGCTATCATAATTTGAATAATAAGTACAATATGGATGTGAATAACATTAATATTGTTATGAAGGAAAGGGTCTTATTGTAATAGTTGATCAGTCTGTAAAACCATCCAATCCAAGCAGTATGCCATTGTTAGTGGTGGGACAAGTAGGATTTTAGGTTGTATCTACATCAATTTTGAATGTAAGTCTAAAGAGGTTATAATTTCATTGTGCATGTTACTGGTTAGGCCACATTCAGATAAATATATTCAGTCTTGAGCTCCTTATTTTAGGAAAGACATCAGAGAATGGCTATTTGAACAGTGCCTGGGATGAAAAGGTTATAACATGAGGAGAGACCGAAATATCTCAAATTGTTTTCTCTTTAAAAAGAAGAGTTAGACAGAGGATCTGACTGAAGTGTTACAATCAACAGGAAACATTGTGTTGATGCAACATTTTTTATATTTAACAGTGAGAATAGTAGGACGAGCAGACACAAATTAAATTTTGGGAGTGTAGGAGTCATCTTGAGGTAAAACAGTTTCATTTTTTTAACAGTGTAGCTGGCCTTTGGAATGAGTTGCCTCGAGATGTTATAGAAGCAGTAAATATAAGTGAGTTTAAAAAAAAGCTTGGTAGTTATATGAGTAATAAGAGTTGGCTTTTTCATTTATTTATTTTAATTTAGTGTAGAGGATAGAACAGCTGAGATGGTAACATGTTGTTCCAAAATGTTACGCAAAGATGATAGCTACGTTCCTGCATCTGAGATTCTTTGATAAGTTTTGGAATTGACTTCACTCATGTAGATATTAACCCTTTCACTACAAGCTTGGTATAATACGCACGAATTCATCTACAAATTTGCACAAGTATTTGCACTATAATTTTTAATACAACATGTGTATCTTTACAAAATTTGGTAGACATTTAATAAATATTACAAGTATTTTGTACACAAAAAAATCAGAATTTTTAAAGAAATAGTTTTACTAAAGATTTATTTGTGAAAATAGTCTTTTTCCTTACTACTCTGAGTGCAAAGTGATTTCATGTTATGATTAAAAAAAAGTATTTTTCCTCCCAAAATCTCAAATATTAATCTATAGAACCTTCTAAGTACATTTCAAATGTTTGTTTTCAGTAAAACATTATATTTTCTATGGTAACTGTGTGGGATCTGTCACTTATTTAACTTCTCGTATCCATCATAAAAAAAATTAGAAAATAAATATAAGTTATGCTTTTCTTTCATGCTAGAATGCTTGCTAATTATAACATGAAAATACAAATGTTTAGTCTAAGTAGCATAACCTAAATATTTCTTATTTCTTATTATACTTACCTTCCAATTATACCTAGCTAACATTACATAACTTGCACTGATGTGGTACATGTGCACTCAGGTCACAATATCCAGCAAGAAAAAACTGACCTTTAGTCTTCCCTGTCTTGGCTGTGTTTTAGTGGATTAGTATTTTGTAATATACAGTCACATTTCAATTATTATTCAATATATATATATGTGTGTGTGTATAGGTTATAACTATTTAGAAATAATTTATGAAACTTACTTTTACTAAAATAAAGAACAATAAATCAAAAAGCAAATAATCATCTCTTCTATGACCTTTGTACTTGTTTGCTTCCAGATATAGATGGCTAGGCCTTTCAAATTTTTGAACATGGAAGATATCAAACCATTTTCTTTAGCTTTATATACATAGTTTAATAACAAAAAACATCACAAATAACCACACTGACACCATTATAATTTATCAAGCTTAGTAACTATGATGTACTTACATTTTAAAAATATGAAACTTTAAGCAGACGAAAGACACAATCTACTTTATTGAAATCTTGGATCAAAAGACATAATAACCTTTTCAAATATTAAAATAGCTGAGAAAACAGCTCTGAGGATATTCTAATCTGTTGATAAGTTACTCACGTGATATACTAAAGTACAAATATATAAGGGACTGTTTCAAAAAAAGGAAAGAAGTGATTAGTGCAGCTGTGTTTGATTCAGTACATATGTTGTATCTCAGCAATATAAAAAAGATATAAGGACCTGATATTATATTCTAGCTTATAAATATTAGTAATTTAAGTTCATAATTTGTACAAAATTATAGACTTAGCATTTTGACATCACGTATATACATTGTCCTCAGTGTTAACATGGTATATTTCTACATAAATGTTAACATGAATATTGCTACTACCTTTACATTTGAATATCTATGTTAATGGCTATAAAAATATTAATTTTTAATAACGAAAATAACCACTTTATTTTTATAAAGGAACTGTAGAAAGATTAACATAGTATATAGTTAACAAAGAGTCATTAATCCTTCAAGGTTGTTCTAATATAACCAACCTAAGTGAAAATTTTAACACATTTTTCATTGTTCAGAAAATCTTTAATTCATTTCTTAAGCTGTTATAAAGAGCTTATGTTCACTACTATTCAAAGCAACTCATTCCATAACCAACCAACTAAAAAAAAATAAAACTGTCCTAATCAGAATCCAGTCTGTGTTATCCAAATTTTAAACTGTCATAAGAATATAGCACAAAGGAATTTATACTCTGATCTCTTGGATAATCTTGAAAACTTAGGACACGTATTATCTTTCTTTATTTGACAGAAAGTTAAAGATATTAACTATTCCCTTTCTGTTAATCCAAAGAGTCATCCCAGAAACGTTTCCAATAAATCAATACCATTTCTTCATCTCTGATATCAAAACAGTGTGTGATATCTCAAATAAGGCTTAACTAGTGATTCAGATAGAGAAATAATATTATCTCTTAACTTTTTAAAGTTTTTCTCATAACACTGTAGAATTTCTCCCTGCAGAAACACATTTAACTTGTATATAACTTCTTTGATAATCATCAGATCATCACAAAGTTTAAATCTACACCAGTGAAATAATACTAAATTTAAACTAGGTTAGATATTTCACATGTACTCTTCAGTCTAATAGTGGTTTAAAGAGGACATTTAAAAAGTTGGAGCTAGTTTCCATTTAACTTTGGTATTATTCTCTTAGTTTGGATTTGAACTTTATTGTAAGTTACACAGTACTCTATATTTATCTTATAAAATTCTCAAATCTTCAGATATCTTCCCACCCTCATTTGTTGTATAAAAAATGAAAGAAAGAGGGTTGCATATCTTTGACCCCCCAAGAAAAGAAACCTTGTCTAGCCATTGTGCTTTTAATTTGGATGTCTTTTTAATTACCATTAAGGAATTAACCCTTTTGCCATGGGTCAAAGGCCATGTCATTACATTTGTTGAGTTGCATTCAAAATTTTATCGAACTACTATTTTATGAATTTATGCCAACGAGTTTGGAATCAAATTGTAGATTATAATTCAAGCTTTAATATTATATATGAGTTAGTTTCTAAAAATAAGTACACATCTAAATATTGATTTTAATGAGTCACATGGTATGTTGAATGCAGTATTATTTAAAATTAGACGTTTGTGATGTCAAATTATTAAGTCTATAGTTTAGTATGAACTCATATTACCAATATTGAAAAGTTAGAAATAAAATATGTACTTGATATCTTTTTTACTTTGCTGAGATATGGCTTGTGTACACAGTGGATCCATTCATCTCTTTCCACTTTTGGAAAAGGCCCCTTATATACAATTGATTCAATACCTCACATGTGAATAACCAATCAGCAGATTAGAATGGCCCCAGAGGGGTTTTCCTTGACATTTTAATATTTGAAAATGCTACAACATTAATTTGTTTCAATGAGGTAAGTGTTGTCTTTAGTATGTTAGAAATTTCATATTTTTTAGATCTAAATAAATCTTAGTTACTAAGCTTAATAAATTGTAGTGGAATTATATGGTGTGTAGTTATTTATGAATTTCTGGTTCTTCACTTTTATATATATATATAAAACTTAATTTTTTTTATATCCTCCATATGCAAAATTATAAAAGCCCTACAACCTATCCGTATTTTCCGCCTCATAAGGAATTTCTGGCCCTAAATTTTGGCCCCTGATTTTGGGGGTGACTTATACTTTGAAAAATTACCATAGCATAATTTTGTCCCATCAGCAAAGCACGCGTAAGTGAAACGTTGTTTCTGGAATTTCATTGCTTACCTAATTACAGTGAGTGGAGCCAATAATGAATGACATATTGATTCCATCTCTGTCTCAATACGACACGTTCTGCTTTACTACAGAACGCCAATGATCACACACAACATGCATGCTGACGCTGAAATGAGACTAAGAAATCATTTTGAAGAAACTTGTCACTTTTTAAAAATGGCTTCAGCTTATTACGGTAATAACAAAAACCCTCATTTTCAGAGCTGAAAATTGGCCTCGCTTATTAACCGAAAATACGGTATGTCCAGCAGCAACTGAATTCAAAGGTTGTAGCAGAAGAGATAATTGTTTGCTTTACTGCTTATTGTTCTATATTCTAAGAAAATAAGTTTAATAATATACTTCTAAATAATAATAATAATCTCTATAGATATATTGTATAATAATTGAAATGTGAATGTATATTACAAATTACTAATCCACTAAAACACAGCCAAGACAGAGAAGACTTAAAAGTCAGTTTTCTTACTGAATACATGATCTAAGTACATGTGCAACTCATCAATGTAAGATATGTAATGTTAGGTAGGCAGGACTGCAAGGTCAGTATAACAAAAATAATAAATATATATGTTCATATATAATGTTATGAGACTTAAACTACTTAGACTAAACATTTGTGGCCCAGCATGACCAGGTGGGTTAAGGCATTTAACTGACTCATAATCCGAGGGTATTGATTTCAAATCCCCATCACACCAAACATGCTCACCCTTTCAGCCATGGGGCATTATAATGTGATGGCCAATCCCACTATTTGTTGGTAAAAGAGTAGCCCAAGAGTTGGCGGTGGGTGGTGATGACTAGCTGCTTTCTCTCTAGTCTTACACTGCTAAATTAGGGACTGACTGGCAGATAGCACTCGAGTAGCTTTGTGCAAATTTCAAAAATATAAAAAATAAACATTTGTATTTTCACGTTATAATTAGTAATCATTCTAGCATGAAAGAAAAGCATAACATGTTTATTTTCTAATTTTTTTTATGACAGATATGAGAGGCTGGATAAGTGACAGATCCCACACAGTTAGACAAAATAAAATTGAATGTTTTGAAGAAAACAAACATTTGAAATGTACTCTGAGATTTTAGAGTTTATGTTAGTAATATTTGAGATTTGTGAGATAACAAATAGATTTTTTATCATAACATGAAATCACTTTGCACACACACTAGTAATGAAACAGACTATTTTCACAAACAAATCTTCGGTAAAATATTTCTTTAAAATAATCTGATTTTTGTATTCAAAATACTTGTAATCTTTACCAAATCTCTACTAACTTTGTGAAGATACACATGTTGTATCAATAGTTACAGCTAAATACTTAACATGTGCATATGTGTAGATGCATTCACCTATGAAATACCGAAATTGTGACAGGCTCCAAATAACGTGGTTATCTTTTCACAGATTAAAATGGCTGTAAAACCTGAAGGGGACATTTTAAACTGTTGATTAGTTATTCATATATCATATTTTGAAGTAAGTACGTGAAGGGCTGCTTTTCAAAATGGAAAGAGGTACAAGGAGCTACCGGTTTGATCCACTACATAAGCATAACATGCCAGCAAAATAAAAAAGATATGCAGTTCTTATTTTATATTTTTGCTTGTTAATATGAGCAATTTGAGTTCTAATTTATGGGAAACTATAGGCTTGGTATTTTGATATCACAAACATCTAATTTTAAACAGTATTGCATTCAACATACAATGTGATCTACTAAAATTAATATTTATATGTGTTCTTTTATATTTATTTTTAAATTTAAGAAATTAACTCATATATACACTAAAGTTTGAATTATAAGTTACAATTCATAACTTATACTCATAACAATAGTTCTTGAATTCCGAATCAAGTCAACCACACCCGTCATTAACTCAATACTGAAAATTTATAAGTGGGTTCACTAGTTACATGTATCAATTAAATTAACAGAAATGTTAATAAAACTTACGAGTAAAACTAAAGATTATATAATAATAAAGTGCGAACCACATTATACCACATTAAATGTAAATAAAAAACTTCATGACAAAAAATGACAAAATCTTTACTACATATTTCACCAACTCATTTTTGTATATGTTACCATCAATAAATAAAAATTTTATCTACAGTTTTGTCATTTTTTCTCATTAAACAGTAAATTTTGTGTACTTTCCAGCATTACAGTCTGAAAATAATACTTCCTACCAGGACAAGGAGAAAACAAAAGAATGGAAATGGAGTCACTAC
>NC_134835.1:17236389-17310813 GCF_004210375.1 Tachypleus tridentatus
CTATACTATGTACAATTTATAACAACTAATTACTTAACGTATTTATAATTTGATTTTTTCCTTAGTTAAGTTTGATACAATCTTATTTCACATTTAATCTTCATTAATAACTTAGAGTTATTATTATATACACTACTGTATATGTTATCTGTATACATACTTACTGTATATGTTATGTGTATACATACACTACTGTATATGTTATCTGTATACATACAGTGCTGGCAAAAATCTTAAGGCTAATGAACATAAAGAAAAAATGGATTTTGTGTTGTTAGACTCAACCACTTATTTAAGTAGAGCTTCGAAAGATGAAAATAAGAAAAACTAAAATAAAAACTTTTGCAGCATTTAATAGTGAAACTGTGAACACTATGAAATTAGCCTGAATACTAGCTGGTCGAAAGTTTAAGACCTTACCAAAAGAAGTCTAAACAGGGTAGGAAATGCCCAACAAGCGGTCTCAGTAGTGAGTTGCATGGCCATCATTGCGAATAACTGCAAACATTCGCTTTCGAATGGTTGATATAAACGTTTGCAAAAAGCTGACTGAAATGTTATTCCAAGTGGTGAAGATGGCTTCACGAAGATCATGTACTGTTTGGAATTGGCGTCCATTCCTATAGAATTCCTTTGCCATCCACCCCCAAACATTTTCAATGGGGTTCAGTTCGAACGAACACGCTGGATGGTCCTAAAGAATCACGTTATTTGCTATGAAAGAGTCCTTTGTCCTGTGGGCATTGTGGATTGTAGCGTTGTCCTGCTAAAAGATCCAGTTATTTCCACACAAGCGAGGGCCTTCAGTCAGTAAGAATACTCTTTCCAACATGCCAATGTAGTCAGCTGCTGTATGACGCCCCTGTATAACTCGAAGCGCCATTGTCCCATGAAGGACAAAGCACCCCAGATCATGATGGAACCTCCTCCACTGTGTCGTGTAGAAAATGTCTCCGGATAGCCTTATTGTGCCAGTAACGTTGGAAGTCATTTGGACCATCCAAATTTTTTCTCATCAGAAAACAAACCTTTCGTCCATTTTTTCACGTCTCATTGTTGGTGCTCCTCAGCAAAGTTTAATCAAGTTGTTTCGTGTTGTGGAAAAAGGCGTGGGCTTTGAAGACGTTTACTGTTTTTAAAGCCTTTCTCTCGTATATGCCGTCTTATTGTTCTTAAGCTGCATTCTGCGTCCGTAAGGGCCTTAATATGGTTCGACGATCGGCTGATGTCTTGCCGGACAACCCGTCAAATCCTCCTGCTCAACGCTGGCAGAAATTTTCTTGGGCCGACCATTTGAAAGTATCCTTCCGTATCCCTCAGGGTCTTTTAAGAAATTTACAACAGCAGTTATACTACGCCCAATCTCACCAGCGATGGCACGTTGAGAGAGACCTTGATTTTGCAGCTCGATAATTCTTCCACGTTCAAACTCTGTCAACGTTTTAGCCTTTGCCATGTTTTACGTCATGTAATACAGGAGATGTCAGTGGGAGATGTTGACAACGCTAATGCTTGAACACAAATGACTAAATTTCGTAGCGTGTTTACCGATTAACGCTTCGTTTCAGTATGGTTTTAAACTCTTGACCAGCTAGTATTTAGGCTAATTTCATAGTGTTCACATTTTCCCATTTAAATGATAAAAATGTTTTTTTATTTTTAGTTTCCCTTTTCTTATTTTCATCTTTCGAAGCTCTACTTAAATAAGTGGTTGAGTCTAACAACACAAAATGCATATTTTTTCTTTATGTTCATTGGCCTTAAGATTTTTGTAGCAGCAGTATGTATGCTCTACATATATACAGTAGCGTATGTAACAGCATAGCATATATACAGTAGTGTATATAATAACTCTAAGTTAGTTAATGAAGATTAAATGTGAAATAAGATTGTATCAAACTTAACTAAGGAAAAAATCAAATTATATAAATACGTTAAAATGAGTTGTTATAAATCTGTACATAGTATAGTATATCAGTTAACTGGACAACACTCACAGTTTAAATTCAAAACAGCTACAAATGGATAGAAAAAATGCATCATTTAAAAGCATTTCACAACAGCATGACGTCATGGGGTGTTCAATACAATTGCATGCGACACTTTGGTGACGTCAACCATATAACCTTGAGCTTGCGCGAGTGTGAACCTACTCCTTCTGTGGTATTTTATTAAGATGTTTGTATTCGTTTATTAAAATAGCTTCTTTTATTTTATGTTTATTAATATTAGGTTCTTAACAAATAATGTTAAACATTTTATTTTTATCTCATGTTCTGTTATTCTAGTACTTAAATGTCTACCAGTTTCCCCTGTATACAGCAGTGTGTGTAGACAGCTAGTCCTACTGCACGTGATTCTACATCTAAACATGCCCTTACTTATTTCCCGATTGATTAACTGTTGCAGAACTGTCTAATTTATATTTAAAAAATCCATTTAATTGAAAGCTTCGACACTAAGATTGGTTGAACCAATATAATCAATCGTTTTAAACTAAAGGTTAAGACTACCTATGCTAACCTTCCTTTTAACTAAAGGTTAAGACTACCTGTGTTAACCTTCCTTAACTGAAGGTTAAGACTACATGTGTTAACCTTCCTTAAACTAAAGGTTAAGACTACCTGTGTTAACCTTCCTTAAACTAAAGGTTAAGACTACCTGTGTTAACCTTCCTTAAACTAAAGGTTATGACTACCTGTGTTAACCTTCCTTAAACTAAAGGTTAAGACTACCTGTGTTACCCTTCCTTAAACTAAAATTACTGACTACCTGTGTTTACCCTTCCCCTTAAACTAAAGGTTAAGACTACCTGTGTTACCCTTCCTTAAACTGAAGGTTAAGACTACCTGTGTTAACCTTCCTTAAACTGAAGGTTAAGACTACCTGTGTTACCCTTCCTTCCAAACTAAAGGTTAAGACTACCTGTGTTAACCTTCCTTAAACTAAAGGTTATGACTACCTGTGTTAACCTTCCTTAAAACTAAAGGTTAAGACTACCTGTGTTAACCTTCCTTAAACTAAAGGTTATGACTACCTGTGTTAACCTTCCTTAAACTAAGGTTAAGACTACCTGTGTTAACCTTCCTTAAACTAAAGGTTAAGACTACCTGTGTTAACCTTCCTTAAACTAAAGGTTATGACTACCTGTGTTAACCTTATATAAACTAAAGGTTAAGACTACCTGTGTTAACCTTCCTTAAACTAAAGGTTAAGACTACCTGTGTTAACCTTCCTTAAACTAAGGTTAAGACTACCTGTGTTAACCTTCTTTTAAACTAAGGTTAAGACTACTTGTGTTAACCTTCCTTAAACTAAAGGTTATGACTACCTGTGTTAACCTTCCTTAAACTAAAGGTTAAGACTACTTGTTTTACCCTTCCTTAAACTAAAGGTTATGACTACCTGTGTTAACCTTAAACTAAAGGTTATGACTACCTGTGTTAACCTTTCTTAAACTAAAGGTTAAGACTACCTGTGTTAACCTTCCTTAATTTTGAACCGATACACAGAAGAAAAGCAAGTAATCAACAGCACCTTCCGCCATCTCTCAGGATACACCGTTTCCCAGACGATGTTTTATAGGTCTTCTACGTATATGAAACATTGTGATAAAATGACACATTCCTGACATGAAACGAAATTGCAGGCGGATTATTTGTGGAATACACCGGGTTAAGTGGTTAGGGCGCTCGACTCGTAATCTGAGGATCGTGGGTTTGTATCACTGTTTCGCTAAATATGCTCGCGCTTTCAGCCATGGGGACGCTATAAATTACCGTCCATCTCACAATCGTTTGTAAAAGAGTAGCTCAAAAGTTGGCGGTAAGTGGTGATGACTAGCTGCCTTCCCTCTAGCCTTACACTGCCAAATTAGGGACGGCTAGCAGATATTGCCCTCGTGTAACTTTGTGCGAAATTCAAACCAAACCCTTAAATTTTAGTGGACAAAACGGATGACGTTGATCAATATTGCCATCTAGTATCAACTTCTTTAACTGAAGGAAGAAACAACTAAATTGAACACTTCTCTGTAGAATCCAGTTGATTAATCAATACTACTTATATTATGTAATAAAATATCATTTTTCGTTTTTTGAATTTCACGCAAAGCTACTCGAGGGTTATCTGCGCTAGCCGTCCCTAATTTAGCAGTGTAAGACTAGAGGGAAGGTAGTTAGTCATCATCACCCACCGCCAACTCTTGGGCTACTCTTTTACCAACGAATAGTGGGATTGACCGTCACATTATAACGCCCCCACGGCTGAAAGGGCGAGCCTGATTGGCGCGACGGGTATGCGAACCCGCGACCCTAGATTACAGAGTCGCACGCCTTAACACGCTTGGCCATGCCGGGCCTGTAATAAAATACTCAGTATGAGAAATTAAACGTACAAATTGTAGTGAAATCTGTGTTTTCGATAATTTAACAATCTACAAGAAATAAATACAAACTATTGATTGTGAAGCTTGATTCGCAAATCAGGAGTGGGGAACTATATATATATGTGTGTAACAAAACTAAGGATCAAAATTAAAAATAAAAGAACAATCACCATGTTACAATAGACCAAAGAACAATAATCGTGTTACAATAGGCCTGTGTGGAAGTATTTATTTAAATTTTGTCGTCATAAATTTATAGCTATGGATTTCACTCATGAACTAAGTATGGTGAGTCTAAAAATTTAGTTTAAGCTCGTGACATTTAAACAATGTACATTCTATGGAATACATTCTATATAATGACGTACGTTCTTTATAATGGACCTGAAGAACACTCTGGTGTTGGTAGTTTTGTAAATAAACAAATCATCTGTTAAAAAATCGCTCATCATTTATAAAACATTCATATTTATTATCTCTCTTCTATATAATAAAAACAAATGTTTTCTTTTATCCCCGACATTGTATTCTTCAATAATCTGCAAGATTACATTCACCAGTCTTACCTACTTTTAATTCTAGAGCCACATAAAGTTTCTAAAAAAAATTATAATTTTCAATACTCCAGTTTTTGTGCAGTTAATATAAGTATTATTTATCTTAATGTTTTAAGAATAAGTTTGTTATGTTCATTTTTGCAACGTTTTATATTTAAAATTTTGACATCTGCTTTCAAATTACTTTCAAAATGGTCGGTATTTCGCTATTATTTGCAAAAAGAAAAGCCATTCCAAAAGCAAGCACAGAAAATATAGTTACAAATGTTCATTTAAACGTTTGCGACGCGTACTACTTACCACGGTTAGCGTATCTTGTTTAGCTCACAACATGGTTTAACATGGTTAGCTCACATGTTTCATGATAAACAATTATATAGTGATTATATCGCTAGCAGCGTGAAGCAACGAATTTAAACCACTCCTACCAGTAATTACCTACTTCTTTTTTAACTGTAAATACATATGTTGAAAGCATCCCTCATCAGTAGGAACACGGCCGGTCACAGGTCAAAGGCCAAGCCATCGCGTTTATTGATTTGCATTCAATCTTTTGTTAAACTATTACTTTATGAATTTATGTCAATAAGTTTGGAACCAAATTATAGATAATAATTGAAACTTTGACATTATATATGAGTTAATTTCTAAATTTAAAAGTAATTATTAAAAGAAAACACCTAAATATTCGTATTTCTGAGTCAGGTGCTATACTGAAAATGATACTCCTTAAAATTAGATGTTTGTGATGTCAAAATACTACGTCTATAGTTACGAACTCAGATTAACAGTATTGACAAGCTGGAATATAAAATAAAAACCTCACATTTTTTTTTTTTTTTTATGCGATATGGCCTATGTGCTAAATCCAACACAGTGGACCTTTTCACCTCTTTCCATATTTGGAAACGGTCCCTTATTTATACACTTACTTCAATACATGGCACGTGAATAACTAATGGACAACTTAGAGTGTCCTCTAGTGGTTTTTTTCTTAGCCATTTTAATCTGTGAAAAGAATACCATGTTCTTCAGAACCAAGATTCCAAAGCAATAGGTTGTGTCTTTCTAGTACCTAGAGTTTCATACCTTTTTAGACCTAAATAAAGCTTAGTTACTAAGCGTAGTAAATTATAGTATGGGAACAGTATAGTTATATATGATTATTTGGTTATGCAACTGTTTATATGAAACAAAAAAAAAAGTTTCTTTGATATATTCCGTGTGCGAAATTTTAAAAAGGCTTAGTAACCTATGTCCAGCAGCATCTGAGTTCAAAGGTCGTGGCTAGAAGAGATAATTGTTTGCCTTACATTTTTATTTATTGTTCTATATGTTAAGACAGATAAGTGTCATAACTTATTCCTAAATGGTAGTAATCTATATAAATATATAATGTATAATAATTTAAATGTTACTATATAATACAAAATATTAGTCCAATAAAACACAACCAAGACAGTGTCATCTTCATATTACATATACAGCAACATGAATACAGGTGCACCACGTGAATGAAAGTTATGCAAAGTTAGCTAGACACGACTAGCTATAGTCGATATAATAAAAATTAATAAATATATAGCGTGATAAGACTTAAGCTACTTAGACTAATAATGTGTATTTTCGTGTTGTAGCATGTAGTAATTCTAGAACGAAAACGAATGTAATGTATATTTATTTCCTAATTTTTTATAAGGGTCACGAGATTGGTCTAATGACAGACCCCACAGAACGCGTAGAAAATAGCATAAAATATGAAGTCTGACTGAAAACAAACGTTTGAAATGTATTTAGGAGGTTTTACAGATTACACAAACATTATCTGATATTTTGAGACCAAAAATAATTTTTAATAATAGCATGAAAATCTTCGCATTCGGACGAGTAGTAAAAGAAACTTGACATTTTCACAAATAAATATTTAGTAAAAAATATTGTACATCAAATATGATTTTTTTGTTTATAAAATTAACTTTCTTTACTCAAAATGTGGCAGATTTTGTGAAGGTACACTCATGTATCAAAAGTCATAGTGTAAATACAGACCGTGTGCAAATGTGTATACGAACTCGTGTATGTTATGCAAGACCCCTCGCAAAAGGTTGAACAAAGTACAGGGCTGATGTTTGGTCATCTTTGCTGCTGTATCCATGTAGAATAACGTGTCTGCTGCACGTGAATGGCATTATAATATTCCTGTTATACACTTGCTATATGCAGTCAAGACTAGTAGAAATACAACCATATATATCTGTCATCAACACATTATATTATCTCAGAAACTATGAGTATAATTAAGCAACTTGTAGGTGGTGCTTGTTTCATGAAACATTTGAATATTTGGATAGAATTATACATTACAAACTTTACTAGTATATGGTCTATAAGATACAAATGTACGCGTAACGTAACGTTAGAATTGTTAAACAATTTGATCTAGATTCTAGGCCTATAATAATAGATTTGGTAAACGATAATAAACGATCTAACAAGCAAGTCTATTCTCTTTCAGTTTAGAACAATATCAACTGTCAGCACACATGAAATATTTCTAAACAAGTACAGGTGATTAAATAGAACTTATCTAGGTCCAGTTATTATACCGTGTTTCTCCGATAATAAAACCGACCCATAAAATAAGACCTAGTGTGATTTTTGGGGATAGTTTTAATATAAGCACTACCCTTAAAATAAGCCCTAGTTAACAGTGGCAGGAAGAGAAAAGAAATAAAATTAATTTATTAATTAGTTTAATAGTTAGTTAATTAGTTTGTTTAAGTATTAATCAGTTAGTTTAATAATAGTTTATTTTGATTACATTGAAAATAGAATGGTGAGAAATGAGCGTGGAAACTTTGTGAAGCCTGGGTTACAAGAGATTGTGACTTGGGTGACAAGCTCATGGAACAAAATTACAGACAACTGTATTGCCAACGCGTTACGAGCAGGCTACTTGGATAAGAAATTCTCATTCCATGAAACCTCTATTGCTCAACATGAGAGAGTAGGTGCGAAAATTGTACAATAAATTGAGTTAAGTGAAAACTCAGCAGGAATTTTAAAAACAGATGATTTGCAAGACATTCCAGAGGATGATGATATGATTGTTTTTGAATAAATTCCTGTTAATGAGTTTCTGAATGTTTTCGTAATTTCTATTTATTTAGAGGTCTTATAATTTTTACTTTGTAACTTCATTTTTTTAATATATCAAAATAAGACATCCCCCGGAAATAAGCCCTAGTGTCATATTTTGGAGTGAAAATTAATATAAGCCCTGTCTTATTTTCGGAGAAACACGGTACCAGTTGTTTACCTTCGACTACATTACCAAAATGAACGAGTCTGACACTGTACACCCAGCTTATTACAAGACATCTAAACTTTTTATACCTTCAATATGAAGCACTGAACCCTAAGTAACTGAAAACATCTAGGTATTCTGTGTCTGGAATGTCTCTGTGAACGGCAGCTAAGTCTGTGGTTATTGTTGCAAGATTGAAATAGGAGTTCGTCATAGACATTCCAAATTACTAACATTTTACCTTATGTAAATCATCAGTCAAAACTGTAAACACAAAGTTTTCCTGTATGTAATAAACGTTACAGAAACTCGTCATATTTACACACAAAATGTCAGATAGCAAAACTAGCTCCGCTTTCAGTTACCTCTACAAGTGTCACTGTGACTTCTGAGACATCAACATGGGTGTCACTGTGACTGAAGCGACATAAATATGTGTGTTAGAGTCTTTTATTGGTGTGGGTTCCGTAAAAACGGTATTATTACAGTAGTTTGTAGTACACACCCACTTCAACGAAACTATATCGAAATTAAAGTCAAGGAAACCCCTTACAGGATAAGGCATACCATACATAGTGTTAATTGGGTTGGTGTAGTCTAAACTACACAAGGGCTATCTGCACTAGTCGTCCAGAATTTAGCAGTGAAAGACTAAAGGAAAGGCAGCTAGTCATCGCCACCCACCGCTAACTACTGGGCTACTCTTTTACTGACAAATAGTTGAATTGACCGTCATAATGTAACACCTCAATAGCTGAAAGGGCCAGCATGTTTGGTGGACAGGAATTTGAACCCGCCATCCTCAGATTGGGAGTCGAGCGTTCTAGTCACCCGACCATGCCGGACTAATATAGTGTTAATAATGATATAGTGTAAGTGAAAGTTGTTAAATTGTAAAATAACACATAGCAACGATATAACTGAAATTAATATCTGTCATGTAAACCATCAAGTAATAATTATTAACTGGAAGTCAGTGTAATAGTTGATATAGAAACACGTTCAATAGTGGTTCTGATGTATGTTGTTTTGTTTCTTAATTCAAGTTGAAGGATTATCTCCATCTTGAAAAGTCCTTCATCTGAACACATCTTCACAATCCATGTACATGATTATTTTTCATGATCATCACATACATTCCCAAATGTGACAAAGTATTAGTGACATCCAACTACATACTAAATTACAAGTAATGTTGTTACTGTACCACTGGAACCTTATATTCAAGATGTCGATTTGGTTATTCAAAATTATTTTAATATAACATTCTGAACCCTGTGCATCCTACTAAATATATCAAATGTGATCGTATTAAATCATCATACATGAACAATTTTAATATTTTAGTAAATGTAGAAATGTTTTCTTGATCAGTTTCTGTTAAATAATAATTTATTATTAAATGAATCAGGTTGGAATATTTGGAATCATACATTACTGTAACAGCATTTAAATGTACCATTATATCTGTGATCTGCCATTACACATAAAACATACGGATAAGTTATGATGGTAAATATGTTTGCATAAACAAAGACAAATAATCTACTTTTAACTTACAAGCACAAGAATCAATATGTAAGTTTATCTATATTTATTTACACACACAAGATTACAGTTTTGGTAATGTCAATTTTCAGACTTGTCTTACATTTGTAGTTTCTGTGTTTTTTTACAAACTGATGGTCTATACACAAAAGTCTAATGTATGTAGATTGTTAATTTATGAAAACTTAACACTTTTCTCCACTGTTAATATATTTCAAGTAGATACCCTTCTTATTGATAGATTTATCGTTCAGTGCTGCTCTCTGTATGCAAAAATGTTTTTGTTCGCCACTAGCGTTGAAATTCCCACCTACCCTATGTTTCAAAATGGTTCAGCTGAGTTGTGACACTTCACATTACTCTATCAGTAGGAACATGACTAATTCAGCTGAGTTGTGACACTTTACATTACTCTATCAGTAGGAACATGACTAATTCAGCTGCTTCCAAGAAAAGAAGCACCAGAAGTGTGAGTCGAGGTGTCAGTGTAAGAAATTATTACGATATCTTACCTAAACTCACATTGACTTGGCTGAGGAAACTGTGATGAGCACTTTTCGGAAAGTGTCCAAATTCATCTTTATGGAGTGTGACATCTCAACTTAGAAGAAAACACACGTGGGAGAACGCAATACACATGAACCAGGTATAGTATTTTCCAATTTCGAAAGAATGTGTCACTAAACTGGGTGCTAAAAAGAGGATGACATCCTTAATTGTCGATATGATGGGTGGTCCACCTTTCATATGGTAGGATATGGTATCCTAAGCAACACAATACATCTAGACTAGTCTGTCTCCTTTCCTTACCAGTCCTCCTGGGAATCAACCTGTTGGAGATAGTATGATGGTTGTTCCTTAACCAACTAATATTATTTGGTTGTCCTTTCTAAAACCAGTTCTTCAACGAAGTAACCAGCAGCATTTTATAGTACCTATCAGTTATAACGTTCTCTGGTATACCACAAGGATAAAGGATACATGAAAATGAAAAGGAAGGATGCTAAATGTGTGCAGTTAGTCCAAAAGCACGTTTGAACCAGAGGGTGCAATAACGGGATGATACATCTGAAACTAAGTCTGATGAATGAGTGATATCTAAGGGGAAGTACTAAGAGGGGGTATTTTCTGAAGAAGGATAAGGACTGGAAATTAAGTTTGAGCTGGACATAAATGTGTTATCAAAAGGACAGATGCAGGTGTGGACTGAGTGACGTATAAAACCTTGAGAAGGAAACATATATAAGTAACTTGGTCTAACTAAATAGAATTAATTTACTATCTAAACAAAACGATGTGGTATTGGAGACCAAAAAGTTATGACTGTTCTTTCTGAGATGGGTGGTAAATGTGTACAGAGGTTGAGTATTCCCTGGTCATATAACCATCAGAACACTTGAGAACTGAAAGAACACAATGGATTTTAGAGAACCTTCGATAAGCTTTAATTGTTTGTGTGATACACAATGACAGGTGTGAAAGTGAACGTGACTCAATGATATAAGGCGGTGGTCAGCAACATTCGGTCCGCGGTCTGACCCAACTCGCCATTGCCTTCAACAAATTCAAAATATATAGGCTCTTGTTTAGAAAACACTCATTAGCAATCGATTATTTTATAAATTACGAAATTTATAATAAAAAGAGATTATATCATTAGAATCTCAAAGAAAATTAAATTATTTGGTGAGTTGTATTCATTTATTATTGTGAGTGTGTGAGTTTTAGTTCCATACGCGTGATTTGCATGAATGTTGATCGATTTTTAGTCATATATTTCTCTCTTTCTCATATTGTTTATGCGTGTTTGTGTATGTGTCGTATCCAGTTTCCAGAGACTGAGAAAACAATTCAGTAGAGTCTATTCTAAATTTCGCCAACTCTGGAAACAAATCATTAAAAAATTATCTCCATAGTCGACGAACTTTATGATTCTTGATGACGAGAAACCCATTTCAAATAAAAATGTATCTCCGAACAGCTGGTATAGGTATTAACACTTTTATTGATAAGCAGAGAACAACGTTTCGACCTTCCTAGATCATCTTTAGGTTAACAAAGAGAGAGTTTCCAGCTGACCGTTGCAGGGCACATGTCTAGGGACTAGAGTATAAACGACTATGGGATTGTAGGGGGCGTTACAGTTAGCTATTAGGTTATTAATTAGTATAGGTATAAAGGTGTTCCTTTATATTGGTTTTAGTTGTATAAGTAGGGCTTCTTTGATTTTGCATTTGTTTATATTTGTTTCCTTACTTAGTATCTGGGTGTTTTCTATGGTTATGTTGTGTTTACATGCTTTGCAGTGTTCATAAACGTGTGAAGGTGTTTTTTTGTGTTATTTGAATATAGTTTCCATTTTTCTACTTGTTTCTCCAATATAGAAGTCATGGCAATTGTTGCATTGTATTTTATAAATGATGTTCGTGTTGTGTTTGTCAGTGTAGTTTTTACATAATATGGACTTTAGTTTTGTACCTGGGTTTTGAATACATTTGGTGTTTACTGGAATGTTGTTTTGTTATAAGTTTTCTTCCACATTTTGGTTATTTTTCGCTGATGTCAGGAACATATGGTATGCAGCAGTATAAGGTTTTGTAGTTTGTTGTATCTTGGGATTTATTGTTGTTTGTTTGCTGTTGGTCTTTGTGCATATGTATAATTTTTTCCACAGTTTTTGGAGGAAATTTGTTGATGTTGATAAAGTATTGTTTTATTTTGTTGGTTTCATCGTTAATGTTATCAGATGAACATAGTTTAGTGGCTGTGTTTATTTGGTTTATTAATATGTTGAATTTTTGTTTTGTTTCATGTGCTGAGTCCCAGGGAATGTATAATTCATTTTGGGTGATTTTTTTCTGTGGATTTCTGTTTTGAATTGTGTATCAGTTCTAGTGATCTTGAGGTTAAGAAATACTGTTTGGTTAGTTTTCTCGTGTTCACTGATAAACTTAATGTTGGGATGTATCGAGTTATCGTGGTTGAAAAACTAAGTGTGTGTTCTGTAGATGTTTCAAACCATTATGATTAAATTGACGTGGAATTTAAAGTTAAACATCAGTAATGAACGAAACACCAGAAATACAATGACTTGATTGGACAAATAAGGAAGGATAGAACTGAGGAAGAGTTTGGAAACGCAAACTTTGGTATTCCCGAAACAAAGTGCACAATCTGAGAAAAACAGATATGCCAGCTATGCCTTACGTTTATTAATAGCTAAAAACATGTTTGTTTGTTTGTTTTGAATTTGGCGCACAGATAGCCCTCGAGTAATGACTAGTCTTACCACCCACCGCCAACTCTTGGGCTGCTCTTTTACCAACGAATAGTGAGATTTACCGTCACATAATAACGCCCCCACGGCTGAAAAGGCGATCATGTTTGGCGCGACGGGGATGCGAACCCGCGACCCTCATATTACGAGTCGCACGCCTTAACTCACCTGGCCATGCCGGGCCTAGCTAAAAACATGAAGCTTTTCACTGGGGGAGAGTCTGTTAATGAGTGTTTGATGGCAGACATTGTATGTCTAGCTAACAATAATATATTTTATATTATTAGTAGAACTTTCAACAATATTATGTAGACATTGTATGTCTAGCTAACAATAATTTATTTTATATTATTAGTAGAACTTTCAACAATATTATGTAGACATTGTATGTCTAGCTAACAATAATTTATTTTATATTATTAGTAGAACTTTCAACAATATTATGTAGACATTGTATGTCTAGCTAACAATAATATATTTTATATTATTAGTAGAACTTTCAACAATATTATGTAGACATTATATGTCTAGCTAACAATAATTTATTTTATATTATTAGTAGAACTTTCAACAATAATATGTAGACATTGTATGTCTAGCTAACAATAATTTATTTTATATTATTAGTAGAACTTTCAACAATATTATGTAGACATTGTATGCCTGGCTAATAATAATTTATTTTATATTAGTAGTAGAACTTTCAACAATATTATGTAGACATTGTATGTCTAGCTAACAATAATTTATTTTATATTATTAGTAGAACTTTCAACAATATTATGTAGACATTGTATGTCTAGCTAACAATAATTTATTTTTATATTATTAGTAGAACTTTCAACAATATTATCGCATGCTTTCGTAAACAAATATTGCTTCTCGTTTTTAAGAGTTCTTGATTCTTGTTGTGATCCCACAAGATAAAACAATATTTAAAAACATGTAAAATAAAAAATAAACACACATTTACTCATAAAGTGAAAGCATTTTTATGTCAACATAAACCAAAGCTGAAATACTCTGAGAAAGCTACGAGGGAATAGTAAGTGTTTTAAGTTCAAAGAATGACAATGTGTTTATTTTCTAACATCAATATTCGTCAGCAATGATGTTAAAAGTAACATCAGTGTTTCTGTTCTTTAGAAACAAAAACTTACATTTTTATACATCTAATCTAAAAGAAAATAAAAATGTCAGTAGGTAGGTTAAAAACGACCAGAAAATCCAAAACTTTCACAAGTTATGTACAAATACATTGGAATTTACTGCTACTAGTGGTGGTACATTAAAATAATAAATTGTATTCGAACCTAGAACATGCATTCCTACATCGATTATTTCAATATTAAAGGTTAATCTTTGAACCTACACTGATATATTACAGACTGTGTCATACATTATGCAGTTCTTTTAAATGTTCTATTTCATTATATGTAACACTTCTTGACACAAACAGTTTGTAATACCGATATTCGACACTGATTACTAAGTACACCTCAATAGTCTGTTTTTTGTTTTGGAATTTCGCACAAAGCTACTCGAGGGCTATCTGTGCTAGCCGTCCCTAATTTTGCAGTGTAAGACTAGAGGGAAGGCAGCTAGTCATCACCACCCACCGCCAACTCTTGGGCTACTCTTTTACCAACGAAAAGTGGGATTGACCGTAACATTATAACGCCCTCACGGCTGGGAGGGCGAGCATGTTTAGCGCGACGCGGGCGCGAACCCGCGGATTACGAGTGGCGCGCCTTACGCGCTTGGCCATGCCGGGCCATACCTCAATAGTCAGTAGTTCAAACTACATTAAACTGTTATTGACTCTTTGTGTCACGAATGAAAAAACACATTTGTGAAAGTAAGGTAATGTTCTCTTTATCTGGTATATAACACTTCTGTGATACCAAAATCAATCATTTAATATTATGATATTTGAAGATTCAGCCACTTATGAAGCAGTCTTTATGCCATAAATCACAACACAGGTCTTTAAAGTGTAGTAATCGATCTATCACGTGATAGAAAGTCTGTTTCACTGAAATCAGTCAATAGTGATCACGTAAACTTCATCAATTAAAGTTTACACTTGTCTATGGTCATTAAGATCCTGTAATACTGCCCAGTGGCTAGTGCCATCCAATGATAGATAAGCTGATGTCTCTAAGTTATAACCTGTCTTTAAAACTTATAAAACATAAAATTATACTTTTATAGGAGAAGAAAGTGAATTTAGAAACTTTGGACAATTTGTTTGTTTCGATCACAAAGCTGCATAACGGGCTCTCTGCCCACCACGGGTATTGATACCCGGTTTCTAGCAGCGTGAGTCCGCAGACATGTGGCTGCACCAATAGGGAACTCATTGGACGAATATAGATTTTAGGTAGTTTCGAAAAATTCTCTTGAAGACACACTATGCGATGCCAATCTTTATATTTTCCTTCACAAAATACCATTTCAGTCCTGGAAGTATATTTATAGAAACGGTTTGTATAGCATTGTTTGAATGTTCATTTAATAAAGTTTATTAAAAGACAAGTAGTAAATAAAAATGTTCATCAGTTGGGTATTTCCTTGAGTTCCTTAATCTTTTGTATGTAATTATCGTAGCCTTTCTCCCTCTGGTGTCAGTAATATGAAAACATGAGAAAAATTAAGTTAAACAATAGCATGTTTAGCATATAAGCTAATAACTGTTTTTATTTCTTTTACGTTTTCATGGTTTCACATTAGCTGTGAAGACAATAAGGTCACATTGAATGAAATTGTTTTCTACTTATTTAATAAAACCCACTGTTTTCTGTCCACATTCAAGCCAATGTAAGTGACATAGAACTGATAAGTACTGACAACATTTTTATTACATTCAGTTGAACTGGACACGACAGTAAGAAAAGTACCGATCAAAATATCAGTTATCCACTCTTCTGGTCAAAATGAAGACATCCATATTACTAACTACTGTAACAGGCTGTCAAGAACAAACACACAAAATATATTCTGTAAAAACCTCAGTATTTATATTTGGTTGAAAATAAGATAAACAAAGTAACACTGAAATATTAACAACACCGTTTACTTGGTTATTGGTTGAACAAATAAGTTTTTATAACTGTTTTATCATCTTATGAACAGGTTACAATATGTATGTGTACAAATTCCTACTCTTGTTAAAGAACACAATAAACCCTAAACCAAGTTTATGAACATATGTCCAAATTTGAGATATTTAATTGGTTTGTTTTGAATTTCATGCAAAGCTACACGAGGGCTGTCTGTTCTGACCGTTCTTAATTTAAACCGTTTCTAATTTAGCAGTGTAAGACTAGAGGGAAGGTAGCTACTCATCACCACCCACCGCCAACTCTTGGGCTACTCTTTTACCAACGAATAGTGGGATTGACCGTCACATTATAACACCCCCACGGCTGGGAGGGTGAGCATGTTTGGTGTGACTGGGAGTCGAACAAGTGATTATGGTAAAGGTACTTTATGTGCGATTTATTTATTAATACTTTTAAAACATACTCACTACCACTCATTGAGATGTTTTTAAATTTATGTCAATTGAGACAAGAAAATACGTTTTTATAAAACTATATTTGTTAAAAATCTCTTTTGTAATCATATATTTATATTATAATAATGAGGTAAAATACGACGTCGAAAGTATGTTATAATGGTGCGCAGAAAATTGTTAGAATAAACGACGTTAATATTTCAGATTACAAAAATAATACATTGTTGTTATTTTAATAAACCTTTCGTCTATGTTGGTTATACGTATATAACATTACAATACACTGATGTATTCTCGTATGTGCGTTTGTATGTCTTCCTCTTCTAATGAATGAATATATATAATTTCAAACGAAATTTGTAACAGTTATGATTTTATAAAAATGTGTTTTTTCCCCAAATAACATGTTGTTAAAAAACATGTAACTCAATATTTGTTTGTCTGTTTTGAAAATATGTATAAAGAAAGCGTCCACAGACTGCATGTGTATATATTTATATGACACAAATATGAAAAAACAGAAAGACCTTTTCACACGCGCATTTCAGAACAAATCAGTTTATTATACATGTATGGCCAAGTGATTAAGGTGGCTAGCGCAGATGGCCTTCGTGTAGCTTTGCGCGAAATTCAGAAAACAAAAAAAACCTGACCACAACGTTTTTATGATATTACATAATTCGATCTCAACAACTACCAATAAAGGCTGTCTTTAAATGTAGCTGTGGACAACATTTGAGTGTGATTGGACAGATAACATTATCTACTACTTGTTTTATATATATCGTGAACCGTAGTGTCCGTCCGTCCGTTCATCTGTCACCTGTTTATGACGGTCACTTCTCGTGCTGAGTGTGAAAAGCTACGGATTAGGTCAAAGTTCAACATTAACTATTTAATAACAGTAGAACAGGTACGAATAATGTTGACAACAAACAGGATATTTTACACTAACTTGTTATGTATACAAGACAAATGTCCAAGAACATAACTTTCTTCAGAAGTTTAAAACGAATGATAATTTATATAACAACATAAAATGTATTTCAATTTAATGAGAAATTTCGTGATCAGGTTGAGGTAGTAAGTACAGGCAGTTCATACAGTGGGGAACATTATTGACTTAAACTATTTTATTAATATCTCAAAAAGTTATATATTATTTTTATAATAATTGATTATTAATTAATTATTATTGTATATATAATTTACATATTACTAATTGATTGATTAATCATTATTTCATTAACCGTTAATTATAGATTAGCATCCTATATACATTTTAATTACGTAAAGCCTCCATAGTGCCGTTATAACTACCGATCTGTGTACACATGATGGCGAATCATTATTGGACATTCCTCCATAGTGCCGTTATAACTACCGATCTGTGTACACATGATGGCGAATCATTATTGGACATTCCTCCATAGTGCCGTTATAACTACCGATCTGTGTACACATGATGGCGAATCATTATTGGACATTCCTCCATAGTGCCGTTATAACTACCGATCTGTGTACACATGATGGCGAATCATTATTGGACATTCCTCCATAGTGCCGTTATAACTACCGATCTGTGTACACAAGATGGCGAATCATTATTGGATATTCCTCTTCAAATTTGGTCTCGATCCTGATTCTCGATCACGTTAAAGTATTTTTTATAACTGGGAGATGGGGTATTTTCGCGATTTTGACCCAATATCTTTATAAAGTGTCATTAGATGCGTATCAATGCATAAAAAACTAGCATCATTCGACGTAGAAATTTCTCATTACAGTTGAAATTTGATAGTTGTTCTAACTTACATCCATATTTTTACGACGTACTTTTCATCTAGCTGTTTTGTGTTAATTGCGTTATTTATCATAAGACAATATTTTAATTATGAGTCAGGTAAATATGAAAGTCACAACTATGTATCGACATTCTGAACACCAACTGTTTTCTACATCACCAACCAATACACATCTTGTTTTTCAGTGCTTCCTAGATTGTTAATAAACTCAGTTGTTGCTACGTAATGGTTGCATGTTAACCCAGAGACACCTTGTACAATGCAAACAGTATTCCAAGATGTTTTTTACACACTTTCCTCTTAGTTTGTCCACTGCAGAGTCATTAAATAAATGATAAAAAATTAGTATAAATACTACAGTTAATGCGATTTTATCACAAATCTCAGGTCCAGTGGTTTCTAACGCTCCATCAGATTCCAGCATTTAAATTGTAACTTTTAAATAGCAATCTGTCTATCCAATAATAAACAATTGTTTGATTTCTTATACACGTTTAAGTATTTCTCTGCAAGATGTCAGAAGCCAGGTGTAAGTGTTCCATCAAATGGTCAACCAGTATAAAAATAGGATTAGATGAATAAAGTTTCGGATAACTTCATCAAACTTATCTTAATGAACCTGAACAAAGCAGACAAATTAGAACAATAAAATGTGGTAACTTCACCAAACTTATCTTAATGAACCTGAACAAAGCAGACAAATTAGAACAATAAAATGTGGTAACTTCACCAAACTTATCTTAATGAACCTGAACAAAGCAGACAAATTAGAACAATAAAATGTGGTAACTTCACCAAACTTATCTTAATGAACCTGAAGAAAGCAGACAAATTAGAACAATAAACAATAAAATGTGGTAACTTCACCAAACTTATCTTAATGAAACTGAACAAACTGACAAATTAGAACAATAAACAATAAAGTTTCGGATAACTTCACCAAACTTATCTTAATGAACCTGAACAAAGCAGACAAATTAGAACAATAAAATGTGGTGATCAGATTTCCAAATCAAAAAACAGAAAGAGTCCAAAATTTTATTTTAATTTCAAATTACTCATCTTTAATTTTCTTTACTTTAAATTAATTGAACTTTTCCATAACATTTTGTTTCTATAACATATTAACATTGGTATTGTTTTAAAAATAATTTCAACTCCTTTTTTAGCTATAGATACAAAACAAATGAATATAAATATTCAAATTATACATCTAAAGTGTTCACTTAGTCATGCCCAGTGGTACAGCAGTATGTCGGTAGTCTTACAACAGACGAAACCGCGTTCGTTATGCGTGGTAGACGAGTACAGATAATAATTTGAGCAGCTTAACTGCCAACTCAAAGATTTACTTTCTCTAATTCGTTTTTAAATAACTATTTAATAATCCATAACATTTTCAAGAATCTTACTTTTAGAATTTATCATTACTTGAAAGTGTTTCAGACATATTTTGTGAAGAAGGAAAATAACGTAAATGTGATTGTATTTTGTTTATTAAATATTCATAAAATTCAGCACGTGACTACATAAATTTAGTGTGTTCTGTCCGTGAACTAAATCCACGACCAGACCTGCGCAGATGTGAGTTTCTCACCAAGCATAGACAGAACTTTAACACTCCTACGAAAAAAATATTTACATCCACTAAAGTGATTTTGAGGCCTATCAGGCCCCATTTATATATTTTTCCAATAGAAACACAGTGATTTAGCAACATTCATTACAAACAACTTTAGAATGGCTCTGACAAACATTTTTTTTTACAATTTGAGCAAACAATTTTCGACTGTCTATCTTTTGATCTGCCGCACAAATGGCATCGTCCTCTTTTTGTCCTCTTTGCAGGCAGTTTACATGAGGTTGTTTTGTCATTATCTTTGCAGTAAATTTCTTTGATTTCAAGCACCAATTGCCGTATAAATTCTCTTCTGACTCTTGATTTATGTTGACGAAGAAATTCTGGATGTTTTGTCGAGTATAGAACGAAAGCGTTGTATGCAGCAAGATCTAGAATGTTATAGAATATGCAGACTGACCAGCGCTTTGATCGCCTCTTTGTTGTATAATATCTCACCAGTTGATCGAGAATGTCGACACCTGCCTTCGTTGCATTGTAAAGATTGACGATTTCGGGCTTTCCATTCTCTTCTACTTCGCCAGACTGATGCTGAGAACTCAGTAGTAGTACATGTTTCCCTGGTTTGTCTGAGTGCCTGAGAAGAGTGCTGTCGTCATGGTAGAAAAACTTTGGTGATAACTCTCTAGATTTTGCATTTATTTCAGGAGGCAGGAAGGTTCTTGATTTCCGTATGGTTCCAACAAGTCCTGTTCTTTTTCTTCGTAGGTACTTGGCAAGTGTCATTGTTGTGAAGAAATTATCTGTCGTTATTGTCCTTCCTTTTCCAAGAAATGGCTGACTCAGTTCTCTGACTATTCTTTCTCCTTGATTTGTTTCTGTCGTATTTCCAACCTTTCCAGTATAAATTTGAGCGTTGAGGATGTAACTTGTCTTTGCATCTGTTAGGCACCAAATCTTTATTCCGTATTTGCCTGGCTTTGTCGGAATGTATGTTCTGAAGCCAACTCTTCCTTTGAAGTTACATTGTTGTTCATCCACTGTCAGGTATTCGCTTGGGTTGTAACTGTTTTTGCAATTTTCAATGAAAAAATTCCAGACTCAGAGATGGCGGCATCTTTGATTTCTCTATTTCTTTGAGAGTGGATGTCAAATCTGATTTTTGAGCACATTTTTTTGAATTTGTCTTGTGTAATCAGTTTTCGCAAAAATGGCAAACCAAATTCGGTTGAAAACATTTCGTCTATCGATGCATTTTTGGATTTGCTTATTCCAAGGAAAAGATTAGCTGCGATCCATTTCCAGAGGTCTTCTTCAAAAATTGGTTCTTTCATGACGGTGTTTGTTGAGTGAATGATCTGTTCCATCATATTATCAGAAATGAAAATTTTGAATGTTTCAAATGGTGTAGAGACTCTTGGAGCAGTTTGCCTTGTAATGCCTGGGTTCCCATTGAATATATTGAGAGCTGCGGTTCTCCTGTTGATCCTTGAAGGTGTTGTTGAATAACTAAAATTCTTATCTTTGGACAAAAGTTCGTTCACTGGCATCGTAGTAAGATCTTCTTGATTACTTTCTTCACTTTCAGAAGGGTACGGCGCGATTTGTTTATCATTTTCGGCTTCAGAAGGATCATCATCACAACTTTCAGAGTAGTCTTCGACATTATCATGTTCACTTTCATCGTCGGATGGTTTTGTCAGTAAATGTACAGCTTCATCAAGAGATATCATTTTTGACACGGTTTGAAGATTTCAGCTCCTATATATATAGGATTTGTGGATTCTTCTAGAATATTCTAGATTATTCTAAATACCTCTGTAAAGTTTTTAGAATGTTCTAGAACAGGCGTGGGCAAACTAGGCAATAATCAGGACCGTCTAAAATTATTGTTGGAGTAGAGTTATTATCCTAAATATCCATCTTTTAAAAGAAGTTGTAAAATTAATATATTTTACTATAATTTGCTTTTCGATTGCCCAGGCCTGTTCTAGAATTATTCAGGAAATAAATAAAGTCATTTTTATGTTTTTTGATCTGGGGCCTAATAGGCCCCAAAATACCCTTAGTGGATGTTTAAAAATTTTTTTTAAAATATTATTTCGCAAATGTCTGAAAAGTCAAAATATTATTGCTCCTTAAAATATAAAGGGATAGGGTCAGTTAATGGCAATTTCATTTAAATACAAAATTATTAGCCTAATATTAATAACCTTTCAAGTTGCTCTGGGGCTTATTAGGCCCCACTTTTCGTAGGAGTGTTAAGAGAGTTTGGTGAGAGAATATGCGTATCAAACGATGAGAAAGCCATTTAGGCCTATTACATTCTTTATTCGACATAACTGACAGTTTGTCTTTATTGTAAAACTGGAACTTTTTGTGCTTCTCGATAACTTTAATATGACAAACTATCAAAACTGGGACGTCTGTTTATCTTCATTAAAAAAAATAATCAAGTACATTGGTCTCTTTGATTTCTTCACACTGTTGGTTTCCATCTGGGTAAACTAACAGGTTCAAGACCGTAATTTTATGTATATCTAAGATTGTGAAAATAAAAGTGAAAATAGAATACGGATAAATATGAAATGTATATATTAAATTATGGTTGTATTTACTTTAAATCAGTGGTTCTTAACCTTGTTGGAGGTACTGAACCCTGGAAGTTTTGTTCTTGCATTCACTGAACCCTTCGTAATTGGAGCCCCCAGGGGTTCGATCCCCCTCGGTGGGCTCAACAGATAACCCAGTGTGGCTTTGTTATAAACGAACATCGTAATTGGAAAAATAAAATATGATTTTTTTTTCAAATTCAAAACATAAGTATATATTTTATTACTGCACAAAATGAGCCATGCATCAGTTGCACACAATATCACTGTGTTCAAGGAACAAAACCAACAAAACATGAATTTCACACAAAAACATAACTCAATGAATATTTACTGCAAATCAATGTGACTTTTGCTGTTGCCTTTCAGAGACAAGTTCAGAAATGCGCGGCTTCACCTTGACAACTGCCACTCTCATATCATTTTCGCAACAAAGTCTGTTCCTTTTCTTCGTTTTTATGTTTACCATCCTCGAAAAGGATTGCTCGCAAAGATACGTTCTAACAAACGGTATGAGTATCTCAAGGGCTTTCTTAGTAATAAGATGGTTCGCTACGATTTGGTGACACCAAAACGTTGAGAGCATTGTTGTTCTGAAAAGTTGCTGTTGAACCTGGCTCTGCTGAAGTTCAATGATTTTGTCGAGGTATTCATCATTGATATCTGTTGTCGCAACACTAAACGTGACTGTCTCACCCAAGCTGGATATGACTCTCTGGCTGGGAATTATCCGTCGAGAGACTTTGCGAGCTCATTTAAGTGCATGGTAATTGCTTGCTTCAGTTCCCCGTGTACAGAAATGTCTCCGATTTCAGACACATCTTCGATCTTACTTACACAGTCGTCCATCAGGGGAAAGTTTGCGAAGTTATCATTCTCTGTTCGTCGTTTCCATAACGGTAGCTTTTTGAAAAGACTTCAGGTTTTCTTCCGCTTCGATGATGTTGACTCCATTGCCCTGCACCTGTTGATTGAAAGCATTGAAGATATGGGCCATGTACGCCAAAATCGGAATGAACTCAGATTTTTTGAAGCAATCTGCATGACAATGTTGGTGCTCTCGCAAAAAAGGGCTAATTCCATGGCAAGAACACGATTCAGCACCTTTCCCCGGGATAACCATCGAACGTTAGAATGGTACAGAAGTACCTCGAATTTAGAACCCATTTCATCACACAGCTCTTTGAAGATGCGGTGCTTAAGGGCACTATTTTGCACAAAGTTCACACATTCCACTACAATTTTTAATACTTCTGCCAGTTTTGAAAGCAAGATCTTTGTTGCCAATGCATGCCTGTGCAGAACACAGTGTGTTACAATGATGTGAGGTGCATCGGCTTTCACCAGCACACCAAAACCAGAGTTTCGTCCCAGCATGACTGGAGCTTTTCCCAGCATGATATTCGCCATCTTCAAAACAGCTGGTTTTACGAGTGCTTCACCAAATGGTGTGTAGTTTGACCTGATTTGCGATCAAGTATGCAACTTCTTACGATGCTGCGAGGATCGGTTTGTCGATGGGTACAAAGCTGAGAACAGGCAAAGTAGCCTTTTCATGAAACCTGGCTCTCTTTACCTTGAATTCAGCAAGTGTTGTGTTCTTGTATTTCCCATCTCCATGCAGCTTTAGGGAGTGTTCTCTTAGTTTTGCCGGTGCAAGACTAGAATTGCTCAACTTGGCATTGCAAATCATGCACTGAAGACGCTGACTCCCATCATGTTCCGTTATACACGTGAATCCATATTGTACCTATTCGTCCGACCACTTTCTGTTTTTGCTTGACATAGTTAGTATGAAGGGATTAAAAGATTAGGAAGAAATCACAAATAACGCATGATTACTACAGTCACAAGTCGACTGCTAAGCGCACGAAGTTCCCTGCAGCACAGATATTAAGGCCAAGAGATGTGATGTGATAAGCCACAGCCAATGACATCAAGTGGAGCATGACGTCACGAATCATACGAGTGGGGTGAACGAAATACACATAGTGTGTGTCTTGACCTCCGCCGAACCCCTGAGACTGACTCACCAAACCCCTGGGGTTCGATTGAACCCAGGTTAACAACCACTGCTTTAAATGCTATACAGTAATAAAAATATAAAATTAATAAATGGTTTTTGTTTTGTTTTAGGCGAGTGTAATTTTTCCATAGCTTGTTTTGCCAGTGCAATACCAGTATATGGTATTGAAATTTACATACCTTAGTATGCTAAATATCAGTACACACATATAATATTGTTATACTAGTTAGACTATCAGTCCCTTGGAAGGAAGTTGTGTAAATTCATTATTAGTGAAAAGTTATCTTAGGACATGAATAGTTGCTTCCCTTGTATGTTATTTGTAAAAACTCTCATAAAAACATCAAAACACGAAATGTGAAACTGCAAGTTATGACATGTGTCTCTGCATGGACTCGATCAACCTTCATACCAAATTTAGTGAAGATCCGTCTATAGGGAGAGAAGTAGTGAGAAAAACTGCATAACCGAAAATTTGTATGTACTCTCGCATGGACCTAATGAACCTCCATACAAATTTTGAAGTTCTATCCATATCCTATGAAGTAAGTACATCACATACAACTGTTATATTTATATAGACATATTTAATATTACTGTGTAGTTGTTTAGTAGACCACGAGGAATCGAAACCCGGATTTAAAAGTCGCGAATCCGTAAAGTTGTACCACTGGGAAACAACATCACTATACACTATAATTACATATATATTTAACGTAGGTTAACATTATAAGTACACAATGTTGTACTGTGGTTAATATGCGTATAACTTCTAGTTTTTTGTTGTTGCTACTATTTCCAGCACTTTAATGGGAAAAGCACTTCGAGCTTCTGTGAATTCGTAGCCTACAAATCATAGGTATATTATTCATGAAAATTTCTGTCTGATTCTCTAATGCTGTTATGTATATTATAACAGTAAAATCATATCATCTGTGATGCAAAAATAATAAGCGTTTTTGTTCTGGTTAAAAAGTTGTAACAGATTTGCTGTTGTACATTTATTTTAGTCTTTACGCTCGTTTCCGTATAGTTTTCTTTTTTGCATGTGACATATATCCTTGACTGTATGTTGCGCAAGTTCCGCCTATTTTCGCAATCCGTAGATTTTGAAAGTAAGAATCGACAATATTTGTTTTACGAAAATGTGCTAGAATATTGTTGAAACGTAGGGAAACTTTCGAGGTTCTTGTATAAAAACCGATGCGCTGAGAAACGAAGGGTATTATTATTGGTTATCTCCAGTTAACGTGTTAAGGCCTCGGAAGCTCAAATTGTGATTAACGTCCATTAATTTGAAAACTACAGAATTCGACCAGGAAAATGTATAGATTTCGAACATTGCAAATTGATCAACCACAGTGAATTACTTGGAATGTTAGAATTTATACGAGGACATTAAATATTTTTCTCCGCAAGAAGTGAACTTGCGATAAACAAAACAAGAACCAAACTAACCAGATTAATGTAACATTATCAACTCAGAATGAATTTGTTCGTCGTGGACTTGGACCGTCAATAAAACATTCAGTTCTAGATCGGAATATTAGACTAAGTATTGTATGCAAGTTTGTAAAACTGTTGTATATAAACCATAATTTATAATAACTATTAGTAATACCCGTTATTTTAAATTGTATTATTTTCTTGTTTGTATATTAAAATATATTCGTGTTAAAAAACAAGTTTTGTGTATCTTTTTGGCAAATATAAATTTCATACACATTAACAGTCAATTAACTTCTAAATGAAATTAAAAATTCCAGTTGTGGGAAACAGTAATACGTTAACGTTCGTAATATAATAAATCAGTGCCTTGTCCGAAATAAACTATATGTAATGTCTCACAGGATTACTCACAAGGGTTGTAATGGTTTTCAAACGTGAACCAAAACTCGAGCGCTTTCGAATCGTACAAGAAAAAAAATAATAATAAAAAATAGTGAACTATTACAAAATATTTTTTGTTTATAGCTTTTAATTTACAGAATTTAAACTCTTGAATACGAGATTAAAGACAACATGTATATGTGTAGAAAGTGAAGTTGTAAAGAGTTATGTATAACATTTATAATTTTATTTCAAAAACAACGTACATTCAGGTCATTTTCTCAATAAATACGTATATACATAGACACACATAAACAATACTTGTTATAATGTGAGGTTACAGGGAGACCTACTGAACTATCGGCGCCTATTTCAAATGCTTCATATAGTATTGCATATTTCATAACAGGGATATAGATAGTGTCGTAAAATAAATGTTTAATATTGGTTTGAGGGGGTTAAGCCTACTAATGATACTATAGTATTTTTGTGTGTCCTAACCATCCATTAATCATTTTAATATACAGGGTGGCCCGTAAGTCCCTACCCATCCATATATCTTATGTATCCAGTGTACTGGTGTGCTGTCCCTCATTCTCGCTGCATAATATTATACGACGCCATGTTCTGAGAGACATTTTTATCAACATTGCAAGTATAAATGGGCTTACATCGGCCATATTTCTCTGAAAAAAAGAAACAAATTTATAATACATACGTAATTGAATATAACATAACAACGTATGGATGGGTAGGGACTTACGGACCACCCTGTAGTTTCCACACTTGATAACCATAATTACTTTTTATAATATGTATTAGACACATACATAAGAGAGTCAGTGTGTAAATATAATGTTATAAATTATTGTGGTTGTTTTTATCCTAAAGAAACTCACTTTGCATTACAACCAAGAGAACAGATAATATCAGACATTGATACTGTAGATTCCATATTATCGTGTATTACTTTAAGCTACAAAATATCGAACATAGTTTTAAGATAAAGCAATGTTCTAGTTTTAAAGTCATATATGAATATTACTATGGTTTAGTTTGGTTTATTTTGAATTTCTCAAAGCTACACGAGGATTATCTGCGCCGCCTTCCCTAATTTAGCAGTGTAGGACAAAGGGAAGGCAGCTGATTTTTATCCCCATCGCCAACTCTTGGGTTACTCTTTTACCAACGAACAGTGGGATTGACATAATTTTATAACGCCCTCGCACCTGAAAGGGCGAATGACTTTGGTGAAATTTGGATTCGAACTCGTGACCTTAGATTGAGAGTCGAACACCCTATCCCCCTGACTATATTACTAGAATAAGAATCGATTGTTATCAGTTAGGTAATTGGGTCAGTGAGAACAGACTACCAGTGTTGAATTGTATACAAGGGAAATTTACCTACACAATAAATCCCCTCCAGAAATGTTTTTTCTTCTTTTTTTTTACAGATATTATTTATGTTTTTGTCATATCACATGAATAAGACTTCACTACTATTTCATCAAACACCTGGACGAACGAAATAATGCAAAATTTTCTCGACTCCTTAAAGAAAGGCGTATTTCATCCTGACAGCTAGACAGTGTGTATCGTGCGAAAATGGGATTCGTATCAACGTATTCATAAGTAGTGAGACTGTATAAACTTAGTCGACTTGTATCACACATTCTTCAAAATTCTCGAAGTATGTAAGATTATTTGCCGTGTGCATGTTTCTAGAGGAGAATTTCAAGTTTTATATGTCCTTGTGAAACTATTTGTATTGTAGTGTTTTAGGTTAATTGGTTCTTTTTTTGCGTTACATAAAGTTGTGATTAAACTTTTCGGTTTATTAAACAGACTACAGGTAGGGTATAATTAGTGCTTATACTTAAACTGAAGTTACGAGTCGAGCCTCAAAACCAGTGATATTGATTTGCCAACACCTACTACTGCTACTTTATCATCCTATTCTTTAAATATTAATAGATATGGGAAGACAAGTATGAGTGGATGTCCATCCCATGAAGAGTCGTTTTATAAGTACTGCCGAGAATTTTTGAAAAACGATTTACAGTACCTTGCAAAAGTGTTCACCCCCTGCAGTTTCCACATACAGTGCCTTGCAAAAGTGTTCACCCCCTGCAGTTTCCACGTACAGTGCCTTGCAAAAGTGTTCACCCCCTGCAGTTTCCACGTACAGTGCCTTGCAAAAGTGTTCACCCCCTGCAGTTTCCACGTACAGTGCCTTGCAAAAGTGTTCACCCCTGCAGTTTCCACGTACAGTGCCTTGCAAAGTGTTCACCCTGCAGTTTCCACGTACAGTGCCTTGCAAAGTGTTCACCCTGCGGTTTCCACGTACAGTGCCTTGCAAAGTGTTCACCCCTGCGGTTTCCACATACAGTGCCTTGCAAAGTGTTCACCCCCCTGCGGTTTCCGCGTGCAGTGCCTTGCAAAGTGTTCACCCCTGCGGTTTCCACATACGGTGCCTTGCAAAGTGTTCACCCTGCGGTTTCCACGTACAGTTGCCTTGCAAAAGTGTTCACCCCCTGCAGTTTCCACGTACAGTGCCTTGCAAAAGTGTTCACCCCTTCAGTTTCCACGTACAGTGACTTGAAAAAGTGTTCACCCCTGTAGTTTCCACGTAGTGACTTGAAAAAGTGTTCACCGCCTGCAGTTTCCACATACAGTGCCTTGCAAAAGTGTTCACCCCCACAGTTTCCACATACAGTGCCTTGCAAAAGTGTTCACCCCCACAGTTTCCACATACAGTGACTTGCAAAAGTGTTCACCCCTGCAGTTTCCACATACAGTGACTTGCAAGTGTTCACCCACTGCAGTTTCCACATACAGTGCCTTGAAAGTATTCACCCCCCTGCAGTTTCCACATTTTGTTGCTGCCCGAGCTTCCAAACATGAAACTTTCAAATGGTTCTTTTTCAGTCCAAAGAATCTACTGCAAACCGATAAAAAAAACGCTGTTATTATGTAATATAAAAGTTTCAAAGAAAATTAGAATTTTCTTAAAGTATTGCTATGGCAACCCTAAATCCATTAAGATGCTAAATATCAGTTTGAAAGGTCACAAAGTTAGTGTAACAGTTTCTGTCTGTGTGTGATCAAAGTTATTTCAACTTGATTTCAGAGTAAATGCATCTATTCTAGCCTCACCTCACACAGTGATGCAACAAACAAACCATGAAGACCAAGTTTTCCAAGCAAGTCAGTGACAGAATGGTAGAAAAGCACACATCACAAGAATATTACAATAAGTTTGGTTATTCCTTTGACTATGGTAAATCCATGGTTAAAAAGTGCAATGTGCTTCATACTACCAAGTCGCAGCCCAGATCAGGAAACTGGATACCACCATGAAAGCAACAGTGACTTTGAGACATTTGTAGTTGAATCAGTATTCATACATCAACGATGTTCCAGTCCCTACACAAAGCTTGATTGTACAAAAGAGCCATTACTGAAAGAGAATCATCTTGAATCTCAAATGGAGTTTGCAACAAAGCATGTAAATTATACTGTAGATGTGACAAGGTTTTGTTGTAAGATCACACAAAAATTTAGCTTTTGGTCGAAATTCAAAGTGTTACATCTGGTGTAAACCTACAAAAATACATAACTCAATCAACATGAACTCATGTGTGAAGCAGCATCATGTAATGGGAATGCTTTTCATCAGCACGAACTGGTAAACTTTCAAGATTGAGGGTAAAAATGGATGGTGCTAATTACAGGCAAATCCTAGAGGAAGACTCGCTTGAATCAACTAAGAATCTAAAACTGGGTTGCAAATTCACATTTCAGTAAAACAATGACTCAAAGCACAAAGCCATGCTGGAATGATCTTACATGAAAAATGTCCTGGATTGATCCAGTTAAAATCCTGAGTTGAATTCACATTTCAGTAAAACAATGACTCAAAGCACAAAGCCATGCAGGAATGATCTTACAAGAAAAATGTCCTGGATTGGTCCAGTTAAAATCCTGAGTTGAATTCACATTTCAGTAAAACAGTGACTCAAAGCACAAAGCCATGCAGGAATGATCTTACAAGAAAAATGTCCTGGATTGGTCCAGTTAAAATCCTGAGTTGAATTCACATTTCAGTAAAACAGTGACTCAAAGCACAAAGCCATGCAGGAATGATCTTACATGAAAAATGTCCTGGATTGGTCCAGTTAAAATCCTGAGTTGAATTCACATTTCAGTAAAACAATGACTCAAAGCACAAAGCCATGCAGGAATGATCTTACAAGAAAAATGTCCTGGATTGGTCCAGTTAAAATCTGAGTTGAATTCACATTTCAGTAAAACAGTGACTCAAAGCACAAAGCCATGCAGGAATGATCTTACAAGAAAAATGTCCTGGATTGGTCCAGTTAAAATCCTGAGTTGAATTCACATTTCAGTAAAACAGTGACTCAAAGCACAAAGCCATGCAGGAATGATCTTACAAGAAAAATGTCCTGGATTGGTCCAGTTAAAATCCTGAGTTGAATCCAACAGAAAATTTTTGGCAAGATTTGAAAGTTGCAGTTCTTCAACTAACTTGTCATAAGTGAAGTAATGTTGCTAGAAAGAATGGGCAAGAATACACCATCCCATTATGCAATGCTGTAAGACACCTATCCAAGAAGACTGGTGGCAGTAATTACTTCCACCAAGGACTGACTTGGAGGACTAAATACTTATGCATTAAACAAACTTCAGTCTTTTGTTTACAAGAGTTGTGGAAATCCAACCTTCTCCACACTTCAGCTTGATCATTACAATTGTGAATAAATATTGAAAATTGTTCACATTTTGTTTGTATTTCATCAGAATGTTACATTATTGGTAATGGATGAATACTTCTGCATGGGACTGTAGATGAACTACAAACAATACATGGTGTTTTCATAACTTTTGAAAAGCAGATTGGAATACTGGGAAGCTCACAAATATTCTAAACCTGAGAAACATGATCATGCTTAAGCAATGTATAAACTTTGTGAAGAGGTTCATACTTTTCATGTTTAACAGTCCACTAAGGAATGCAGTCACAATAGTTGCATATGTAAGAAGTGTTTATGTCTTAGCAAAATAAGAAACCTCACGTACTACAAAGTGTGAAAATTTGCTTTCTCATTCTTATAGAACAAGAAGACAACTCTGAAGTAGTAGGTTAAAAATCACAGTGATCATTGAACGTGTTGTAAGCAAAGCTAAAGTTTGTGATTCGATGACCTGTACTGCCACAGTTCTATATTATTAGGACACCTTGGAATAGAAGAACAAGCATTACTCTATAATGGCCAACAAATTATCACGTGTCAACAAAGTGAGCATTTCTCAATTTTTACTTGATATAAGATCGACTGCGGTGAAGTAAAAGAAAAATTCAGAAGCATTACTGATTTAGCAAACACTGATTCTAAAACTATCATGAGTTCACTTAATAGAGAGCTGATGAAAAGGAACATGACTGGTATGGGTAGTAAACTTCAATTAAAATAAAGTACAGAACAATCTTTTGACCTTCTTAGGTGAAACTGAAGATAACCTCAAAAAGTCAAAACATTATTCTGTACTTTATTTTAATTAAAAGTTTTACTACCCATACCAGCCATCTTGATAATACATTTTTACTTCAAGTGGATTTCTCGTCATTATGAAAAGGAACACGGATTACAAGAAAATAACTGGTGCCATCAATTTTGCAAGAAAAATAAATGTGACTTTCATTTGGATGTGAAATGACTCAAACTGAGTTAGATAAGTCACTGATCCATAGGTTAATTTTACATTCAAGAGAAATTGTTTGTGAACAAAAGTTATAGTAAGAAAAAAAAAGTTGTCACTGAATACAAAAGTTTCAGTTTTATTCTTCCAGTTAATTCCATGCTGTATGAATATATTTATAAACACCTAACTGAAACTAAAGAGGAAAACTTTGTAAAATGTGTTATATGCCAAGAGAATCAATCAACTGTGAAGATGTGGGAACAAAACAAGGAAAGATGAAATGTACTAGAAGCTACTTGAGTTTAATAATCCAAAAGATGTGCTGCCACTAACATCTTACAACAGGAGTTTCCTTTAGAATTACCAACCAATATAAATCTGGTTCATGTCAAGACAAAATAATACTAAGACAGACTGCCAAAATTAATAACACAATCTTTCTAAGCTTCTGTAATTACAAGAACAAGCATACTGTCTAGTGATTGGTCTGGGTTTATGAAAGTCACACAATAAACTCCATAAAATAGAAACATCTGAAAAAGCAGTGTTGACATGTTTAGACCTTCTGATGAAGATTTGATTGCCAAAGTATACTATCATTCAAGAAGTTTATATTCATACTTTAGTAAAGAAAACACAGTATAGACCATCTACTTCAACAGAATTACTTGATGACATTGTTTATTACAGATAATCTAAAGCACAATCTCCAACAAATATAGAATCTGAAAACTATATTAAGAGAAAGCTAAACACCACAACTAGAAAAATACTTTGGTTCATATACTTCATTTTCAGCATGGACAATGAAAAATCAACCATCTTCACCTAAAAAGTTATTTTACTTAGTGTTTTTCTAGTGGCAAACAATCTCAAGCAAGAGTTCTAAGCTGCCAATGGATGATACTGTAGTTAGTCCATATGGTGAAAGTCTTAAACGATGGAGCAACCTTTCATAATGCAGAACCATCGAGAATTAATTGTTAAAATAAATCATCAGATAATTACTTACAGCAAAGTGATAGCAGTTTATAGGCAACTACTAATACTTTACCTCAGTTAATTTAAGTATTTTTTTATCTGGCTTATATATTTGAACAGGCATATGATGCAGCACGAAGTGGCCATCATTCTTTTACAACATATACATTTCCTTTTATAGCTGAATGTACAATAATTAGCTCAAAGAATATTACTTGGCTTCAAATGGGGCTTGTTGAATAGTAGCACAAATTTGAATCTCAGAATCTAATTGTCACACTCCTTCTTTATCACTGTATCACGTATGAGGAACTATATTGTATCAATTCAAAGTGAAACCCTATTTGTAAGATAGTTGTTTGCTTAAAGTTAAGCACAAAGCTACACAACGAGCTACCTGTGCTCTGCCCACCACATGTACTGAAAGCTGGTTTCTAGTATTGTAAGTCTACAGACAAAGCACTGTGCCATTAGGGGCAAATGATAATAGAAGTGTATGTTAACATTGAAACAACTGATTTGAAGAATACTTTTTATTCAAAGAAATTAATAACTAAATAAATAATGTACTGTCGTGTTGTGGAGAGCCTTTTCTCAGGCTGTGAATTTCAATCAGACTGATACACAGAGCTCTAAGCTATCTGATTATAATGATGTTTGGTAGCATGACCCACCAGATTTGCTGCATCCAAGGTTATAGTCAAGAACTGGATTCTCAGATGCAACATGCGTAGACATTGAACTTCTTGAGGTGTCATAATGAGGCTTGTCTGTACAGTGTGCCTGAAAATCCTCAAATTTCTTGTGACAGTCACTCTTGCACATCCAAGATTTCTTGTATTTAGAGCATGTGAGGCCCTCATCAGCAGCATTCTAACTACTGTTACTCATTGTTTTGCCATAAGTTTTTCCTCTTGACTGACTGCTCTATAGATGTCTCAATGCATTTTTATGCTATTTGCATATTTTTTAACATTTACAAGTAACACCTAGACTAATACTGTGAACATAACAATGTGTTTCAGACTCATTCATGTTGGAGATAATACATGTTATGAGTACTTTTTTTGCATTTCAGTATAGTTGTGTAAATATTGTTAAAATAAGATGTGCACAATGAATACAGGGTAAGGAATACAAAATAACAAACACCTGCTTTAAGGAATTTGTAAAAAGATAATCAACTGAGAACAGTGCATTCTAATCTTTATAAATAAATATGTAAGAAGGAAGTACTTTATTAACCATACTGATTGCTATGTTAATTTTAGTTTCATTCTTAAGTACATAACGTACTCTGACCAAAAAGCATTATTCTATCAAGGAATTTAATTTATATTTTACAGTCAATACAGAAATCAATGTTTCATGTTAATTGTAGAAGGTTATTATATAAGTACTGATTTATTTAGTAACTTAAAGTATAAAGTTTATATTTTTTCTATTTAATGTATATGTTGAGTGAAAATAAGTCAGATGAAAAGTACTTTTTTGAGTTTAATACTAAGTAATCATCTAAGTATTATACAGAAAGGAAACAGACCTGCATGTACAAGGTGGCTGCCTCACAGGATGTACAACAGAAGTCTTTTACAAATGTTGCCAGTGACCTTCTGGCTGCATATGGTTCTAGTTTACCAACCTTTCGCTTTTCCTAGTGACACCTATTTAATTTGTTTTTCACCTTATTCCCTCCAAAAGTCAATAAGGAAATTACATGACATCACCACGTTTTGGTTCATATTTCAGCTACTTGTGGATACACTACAATAAGTGTGTGTTAGATTGTGGATACACTACAATAAGTGTGTGTTAGATTGTGGATACACTACAATAAATGTGTGTTAGATTGTGGATACACTACAATAAATGCGTGCTAGATTGTGGATACACTACAATAAATGTGTGCTAGATTGTGGATACACTACAATAAATGTGTGTTAGATTGTGGATACTACTACAATAAATGCGTGTTAGATTGTGGATACACTACAATAAATGTGTGCTAGATTGTGGATACTACTACAATAAATGTGTGTTAGATTGTGGATACACTACAATAAATGTGAGCAAGATTGTGGATACACTACAATAAATGTGTGCTAGATTGTGGATACTACTACAATAAATGTGTGTTAGATTGTGGATACTACTACAATAAATGTGTGTTAGATTGTGGATACTACTACAATAAATGTGTTAGATTGTGGATACTACTACAATAAATGTGTGCTAGATTGTGGATACACTACAATAAATGTGTGCTAGATTGTGGATACACTACAATAAATGTGTGCCAGATTCTGGATACACTACAATAAATGTGTGCTAGATTGTGGATACTACTACAATAAATGTGTGCTAGATTGTGGATACACTACAATAAATGTGTGCTAGATTGTAGATACTACTACAATAAATGTGTGTTAGATTGTGGATACTACTACAATAAATGCGTGTTAGATTGTGGATACACTACAATAAATGTGTGCTAGATTGTGGATACACTACAATAAATGTGTGCTAGATTGTGGATACTACTACAATAAATGTGTGTTAGATTGTGGATACACTACAATAAATGTGTGCTAGATTGTGGATACTACTACAATAAATGTGTGCTAGATTGTGGATACACTACAATAAATGTGTGCTAGATTGTGGATACACTACAATAAATGTGTGCTAGATTGTGGATACTACTACAATAAATGTGTGCTAGATTGTGGATACACTACAATAAATGTGTGCTAGATTGTGGATACACTACAATAAATGGTACATATTTTATATGTACCAGATTCTTTACAGTAGGTATCTGTGATTTGTTGGCAATAAATTTCACTAGTAAAGAACATTAATCTATTTGTTTTAAAATATACTGAAACAAGTTAAATGTTTTCTGTTAGTTATCATAGTTGTATCCAAAGCTATAAATACACTTTTTTATTTATCTGTACACAGCTGTTCATTTACTATGGAACATAATTTGAAAAGACAATTTTTTTTTCTTCTCTACTGTGTTATTATAATACAATCAGTGGTAATTTCTCTTTAAAAAAATTACATTTTTTATAGCTAAACTCACAACCACACAGTCTAGATTTATGCAGCCATCTATATTAAAGTACATTTTGAATATTTATTTGTAGCCCAACAAAAGTGTAGGACATTCTGGATAATATGAGAAAAACGCAAAGTTCTAGTAACGTGACATAGTAGAATTGCCAATTCACAACAGCTGAATTACAGAACATATGATTCCAAAACAATTATGTATATAAATCTGGACACACTACTGCTTCTAAAAATAAACTAACTATAACACTCATGCTATACTTAAACCGTTTAAATCACCCTTTGTACTAAACTTAAATGGTCATGTATATCTAACAATGAGATGGAAGAATCAGTCAGTAAAGCAATCAGCAAGAAAGAATAGTCAAATTTCTGTAAACAGTACATTATACTGCCAAGGTAAAAACAGTCAAATTTCTGTAAACAGTACATTATACTGCCAAGGTAAAAACAGTCAAATTTCTGTAAACAGTACATTATACTGCCAAGGTAAAAACAGTCAAATTTCTGTAAACAGTACATTATACTGCCAAGGTAAAAACAGTCAAATTTCTGCAAACAGTACATTATACTGCCAAGGTAAAAACAGTCAAATTTCTGCAAACAGTACATTATACTGCCAAGGTAGATTCCTATTATGAAGTAGGAATCATTGCTAGAACTACTGTATACATGCAACTTAAATGCTTTGAATTCTGAGTGGCATTACTGCTGAAGGAAATGTAACAATTCAATTTGTATTTGTTGTTAGTGATGAAAGCACTCACATTTTGGTCACCGACAAGAAAACTGTATTTGTCAAGAATGTTGAGAAGAACATGAAAATGTTTTTTTGGATATTTTAACACAAATTCAACTATTTTGTCATTTATAAGAAAATGATCTTTTCCTAGAGAATCATTTTTCAAGCAAAGTAAAAAAAAATCCACTTTTGATACACATACACTCAATTAAAAAAAAAACTGCTGAAAATTTAAAGCATTGTAAAGATGAAGATTTACTACTTTCTCACTGAACTGAAAATGTAAAGCATTGCAAAGATGAAGATTTACTACTTTCTCACTGAACTGAAAAGTTAAAGCATTGCAAAGATGGCGATTTACTACTTTCTCACTGAACTGAAAATGTAAAGCATTGCAAAGACGAAGATTTACTACTTTCCCACTGAACTGAAAATGTAAAGCATTGCAAAGATGAAGATTTACTACTTTCTCACTGAACTGAAAAGTTAAAGCATTGTAAAGAGGAAGATTTACTACTTTCCCACTGAGCTGAAAATGTAAAGCATTGCAAAGATGAAGATTTACTACTTTCTCACTGAACTGAAAATGTAAAGCATTGCAAAGATGGCAATTTACTACTTTCTCACTGAACTGAAAATGTAAAGCATTGCAAAGATGAAGATTTACTACTTTCCCACTGAAGGACGAGGTTTTTTTAGTAACTTATGGGCATTACAATTAAGATTAGAATTTGTTTTGACATTAAAAGACCAGCAAAGAGCTGAAATGATGTATTATTATGTATTCACGTTTTATTAAATGACAGTATTAAAAAGAATATAATAAGTATCAGGGTTGAAGTATCGAGCTAAACAGATTAAACACAGTCCTATTCTATAAGGTAAATATAACTTATCTACATAAGTAATAAATATATAAACAGCATGTTTCAAGGGCCGAACTACTGTGTTCCCATAATCTGCAGCACCTTGGAACTAGTTAAATGTATTGCGACATAAATCAATTAATAACTTGTAGGATATATGGAAGCGACATCACCACTTTACAAACTTAAGTCCTTATTTATTATATTAAAAACTTGACTTTATGTGTATATCAAATAAATTTAGTTATCTTACAAACACAAGCAAGATAAATTATTTAACATGTGAAACAAATACAATGTATTTACTATTGGTTCAGGCCATATCAAAATGTTTGTAAGCAATGCTGGTATTATATAGAAAGTAGTAGAAAGTAATATAAAGGTTGTAATGCTAAACATGTGCAGATTTTTATAATACATCTGTAACTTCAGTAAATTACAAAAAAAGCTTTAAGGTATTTACTACAATAAAACAGATGTAAATGTATGTTAATACCAGTTGGTATTATGTTATTCTGTAACTTCAAATACTGTTAATTTGATATTTAATAGCGTATTTTATATATGTAAATGATGTTTATAATAAAGACTTGTGAATGCAAATGAATTAGAATGTTATATTTAAAAATCAAATACAATGTTACACCATATTTAAAAGAAACAAAATATTAAAATAACTGATTTATGTTTTAAGCACAGTATGATAAGCGTGATGAGATAAAAATGTCTTTGAACCATTAAAAGTATTTTTCTCAAGCAGGTATTGTTTCTTGTGAGTGTTGTATTTAGAAGAGCAAAAACAAGAAAACATTAACTAACACACACAGTTTTTATTCTGAACACACTAAAGTGTTACTGTTTGCCATGGAAGAGCTAAATAATATTTTAAAGCAATTAGTTCTACTACTTGAAGAATGCTAGGTACATGGATATGGCTAATTCCCATATTCAAATTCTGGGATCAGTTTCTTCTGGCTGCACAAATACTACTACTAAATATTCAAGCACAATGACAGAGTGCTTCTATACTTCCCTGCAGATAGGTCTGGTTATGTCATTCTGGACATGTTAAATAAATACAGCGTGCCTTTGAATCTGGTCAGTTTGCTAGTTCTTTTAATGAAGTTTTTAGTTATACAGGTGGAAACAGAGAAATTCGTGAAAAAATAAAATTAAGGGAAGCAATGGAACTGTCTGGTTTACAAGAATCTTGTTCTTAACAGATGCTCTCAGAAAACTTTTAATAAGTTAGAATATTTTAAAATGTGAATATGTATCCTGAAACATATGATGAAGATTGATGTATTTAATTAGGAAATGAATAATCTGAATTGTTTTTTAAACAAAGGTACTGAACAGATCTTCTGGAATAAGAAAAAGAAACTACAAGGATGTTTACATAAGAAATCCTGTCAATATGTGCTCGCTATATTGGAATGGACCTTTCTCAAAGAATTTCTTCCAGGACCCAAAACTCTTGGCTGCATGTGTGAGAGAGTATTGATTTTTGAATTTATGTTGATGCAGTTGTAAACATAATTCTCTGAACTCAATAAAATACTAAATTTGTAAATACAATTTATACTAAACCTATTTGAAAGTCAACTATAATAAATGTTCAAACATGTTTGTTGTGCATGTATTATTTTCTTTATAAATTATATAAATAGATTCTGAAAACTGGATTATAAAAAAATAATTTTTGTGCTACACTACTACATGAACATTTTTTAAAACTTCAGTGACACATAGATACAGAAATTAAATTTAATCTCTCTAAGAATTGGTAGTCCAACCTCAAGTGGCATGCGTGATGAGCAGCAATATAAAATTACTCTATGGCCATGTTTGAAGTCAACAACAACTATGGAAGCTGCGTCACTTGTGGTCATTTTTTTCACTGAAGAAATTATACAATATTTATCATATACTCTGATACATAAATAAAACTTCTCCAACAGATATAACATTAGCTACGTGACCTATCATTTTACCAGATTCTAGGCAAACTTCAAGTTAACTTAGAACTTGATTACTAGTAGAAAAATGTACCCTGAGCAATACATATTAAGAATGTCATGGCCTAACCATTTGAAACTCATTGGATACTTGCTTTTATTCCTGTAAATACATTTAATAAATTAAGCCCTAAGTATTTCTAACCCATGTCATCATTATGTCATTCTGATGCTGTATTTGTAAGACAATGTAAACACAAATGCCAGTTGTAATATGTATTTCTTTAAATATAAATATTTTTAAAATTCAAATACTACTGTATTTTTTATAGGATTAGAATTTGACATTTAGTTTCTATAGTATTAAAGACATATTTTTGATTTGAAGTCACTTGAGAAAATACACAATAAAAAAAAAGGCCATAAAACATGGAGAAATAATTTTTTTAAATTTAGCACAAAGCTACTCGAGGGAAGGCAGCTAGTCATCACAACCCACCTCCAACTCTTGGGCTACTCTTTTACCAACAAATAGTGGGATTGACTGTACCATCATAATGTCCCCACGGCTGAAAGGGCGAGCATGTTTGGCGCAAATGGGATGCGAACCCGTGACCCTCAGATTAAGAGTTGCACGCCTTAACAAGCTTGGCCATGGAGAAATAAAGAAGAAATGTTAAAATACACATCTAGAGTAAAAACGAGTTTTATTATTCTACACAACATTTATTATTCTATGTCTTTCTCATACAGGCCAACTGCCCTATTAGAGAAACAAAACTGTCTTAGCTGAAGATGACTCATACCTTGCCAACATTTAGATTTATGTCCCCTAGTCGTATAAGAAGTTGATGCCTCAATTTCTCTTTACAATCTTAAACACCTTAATAGAGCCCCTATAACTTGTTTTTTTCCAAGACAAAACAATTTCTGAGATTTCAAACTCTCCTTATGACAGCCCCTCCATCCTATGTGCCATTGTAGTAACCCTTTGGACAGGTCAATGTCTTTCCTAAAGTAAGAAGCCCAAGACTGAAAACAATATTCCAAATGTGGCATAATCAGTAGCCTACACAATGAAATTTTATAACCTCTATAAACTTGTATTAATGTAGCTACAAACAAAAATCCTATTTGCCCTACCATTAGAAACAACACACTGTTTGGATGGGTTTAGAGACTGATCAGTTATTACACTAAGATCCCTGCTTTCATGACAATGTTAAAGTTATTCCCATCAAAATTATACTTTTAATTCAAATTATAACCCACATGCATTATCTTATGTTTATTATAATTAAAACCCATCTGATATTTATTTCCAAACTCATCTAAATCACTTTGTAAATCAGTGACATCCTCATAACAGATAATTCTTGCTGCATTCCTTTAATATTTGCTTTTTTGAAATTTTAACCAAAATATCATTATTTCTTATCTCCGCATGCAGCAAAATGCTGACGAAATAAGATGCGTCTTCTAACAGCTTCAACAGTGATCAAACGCAAGTAAGTTCCGAAGGCCCTATAAGGTTAGTCTTCATCCATTTGAAACACATAGTTAAAACTTCTTACATTCAGTGATAAACTGGATCTTACTCTTAACATAATAAAAAGGGCTAAGAATGCCAAAATATTAGAATGAGAGCCAGTGGTCTGTCACTTTCAACATCTTCACAATTTCTAATCCTCACCACGATCGATGAAGAAATGCTTATGTCCGATACTGACGCCTCAACTGCCAGTGGCACTTCCACCACTAGCCAAGTATCACTGGTAGAATCCCACACTCAAGAACTGGATACCTCTAATCACCCACAGCAGCAAGCCAAAGACAACCCCACAACTGACCATGACAACCTATCCCCTACCTCGGCAAAAGTTTCCCAACAAAAACAATCTGCTTTCCCCATGGGGATCTGGTAATCAAATGCCTACATGCCAAGGACTAAGTTAAGCTTCTTAAGCCATGAACAGCTGATGCCTTTGTCAAAACAAAACAAAACTCAACATCCATGTTCCTGGCAAACATGCCCCCATGAAATCAACTGTGACATCAGCCTCTAAGAGATTAAAAATGAGCTTCTAAATCAAGGCATTGAAAAATCCTCCAAAACTGGCCAACCAACACCTCTAGTCTTTGCTAACCATAAAGACATCACTTTAGCTGAACAACACCTCAAGGAAGGAATCACCCTCTAGCTTTCTCGGCTCCCAGTTGAAGAATCCAACCAGCCCACTACAGTTAAAGCCTTGCAGCATTTCAACTGCCAGAAATTTGACCATGCTTGTACAACAACACGCAGGTGCATCAGGTGCAGTTGACCACACCAAGTAGCTGACTGCCCAAAGAAATGTGAAGAGATGTGCTGCACCAACTGCAGAGGACCTCACCTCACTTCCTACTAACTACAGTTGCACCAAGTACTCACAGATTATACACTGCACAACAAAGTTTTTCCTTCTTGAACACTGTCGGGTGTTCCTCATAGAGTGTTGGCGGCTGATCACAAAAATCACATCCAAGTTTGCCCATCACGTACTGTTTCATCAAAATCTTCAGTTTTGTCATGTTTTTTCTTATATTTGTGTCCACAAATTTTTGTTTCTGTAAGAGACCTATGAACAATGTTTTGTGCAGTCTGGGCATGAAATCAGGCCAGGTTGAAAGCTGTTCTGTGGAAGTATGCAGCCCAGGCATGCCAGAGCCAGGTTGACACTGTCTCAGCAGACTATGAAAGTGGCTTGCATACACAGATGCTGCTCACTGGATTAATACAGACCTTATAGTGTTTCTGTTTTTTTGAAGCCGCCAAGATGATATAACCAAATCCTTTGCACAAGTTGACAGTCTCTGTTTCTGTGTTGACATCGAAGGATTGTTCTCTGCTTTGGGTTGTGACCATGACCCGCAAGAGTGGCATCTCTTTATTGATTCATCAATGTTAAGCCTCAAAGCCGTTCTGTTACACAATGACAACATTCACCCTTCAATACCTGTTGACTATGCAACACACATGAAAGAAACCTACGAGAACGTGGAAATGTTGCTGAAGAACATCCAGTACAGCAAGTAAACTGGAATATCTGTGGAGATATGAAAATTGTTGCTCTGTTACAGGGACTGCAGCTCGGCTATACAAAGTACTGTTGTTTCATCCGTGAATGGGACAGTCGTACCAAAGAGTCACATTATTCTAGACAGAGCTGGCCACTCCGTAAAAAGTTAGTCCCACGACAAAAGAATGTGGCACATGAACTCGACCCGGCAAAGATTTTTTTGCCTCCTCTTCACATAAAATTGGGACTTATGAAGAATTTCGTGAAAGCAATGAGCAAAAAAGGCAAAGGTTTTCATTATTTAAGACAGATGTTCCCAAGAATAACTGAGACCAAGATCAAAGAGGGCATTTATTTTGGCCCTCAGATCAGACATGTTATGAGTGACAAGCAGTTCAAAGATCTGTTAGTTGGGCTGGAAAAGATTGCCTGAAAAGCCTTCAAAGACATTGTTGACAATTTTCTTGGCAATTACAGTGCCCACATTACATTCAGCTGGTAGACAAACTTCTCAAAGCATACAAAAAAATGAAGTGCAACATGCCACTCAAGATTCATTTTCTCCACTCACACTTGGGCTTCTTCCCTGCAAATCTCGGTGCTGTCAGTGACGAACAAAGTGAAAGGTTTCACCAGAACATTGCTACAATGGAAAAACGATATAAGGGCAACTGGAATCTGTCAATGCTTGCTAACTACTGTTGGACACTGCAATGTGATGCACCAGACATTGAATACAAACGAAAATCAGGAGCAAAACACTTTTAATTATGTTAAACTTAATAGCATGTTAGAAACGTAAATGCAACTGAATATGTTATTGCTGGTAAACAGTTAACTGTCTATTTCTCAGAGTTCCTACGTGATGAACCAAAACCAAAACTATATTTGTGCCTACCCACCAGGTACCTGTCACAATCAGCAAAAACTTTTCAAAACATTTGTTGTGCAGTGTTATCACCTTCAGAAGAAACAAACTTATCTCATTAAAGAATCCTTCACCTACGAATGCTGGAAACACAACCACCATCACAGACCAACCCAATGAATTTCCACTTCTGCCTACCTAGCAACCAACATGGGCCACAACTCCAATAACCTTGTGAACTTCTTAGCCAACTCCTCCAACACAGTACCGATCCTATGCAAAGGCCACTGTCAACCCTAGTCCAAGGGTGAAATCAACCCAAACCCACCTCTTGCTAAGACAGAGTTATTGCCTTGTCAAACAGTAATGAAGTTACTCCAAGATATTATCAAGTCTGCACCTTTCTACTTCAGTTTTCATCCATCTGAAGTCCAAAGACTAAAGGAGCATGTCTTCACCAGAATTAGCCAAGAGGAGGATCAGATATATTATTAAATATACTTTATATTGACATTCGGAGCGATTTAAACCACAAAAAATATGAACTGTTTGACCTTTGTAAAAAAAAGAAAACACCCATATTTTAACCATAAGTGATACAATGCTAAATAGGAACAGTAACTTTAACTCGCCAGGTGACAGCAGTGTATCCAAACCCAAATGACCTAACAGTGGAGGTATCGCAGTGCTGGACATTAAACAACTAATCAGAAACCAAATAAACACAGCCATAAAACTATGCTCACCAGATAAAATTAACGATGAATTAGACAAAATAAAACAACACTTCATCAACATCAATAAGTTTCCTCCACAAACCGTAGAAAACATTATACGCACACACCTAGACAAAAAGCAAAATCAACCACCAACTAAAGTAAATACAGCTCACGAATCAAAAAACCACGAAACCATATACTGCTGTATACCATATATTCCTGACATCAGCAAACAAATAACCAACATTTGGCAAAATTAGTAACAAAATATGACATTCAGTTAATACCAAATTTATTCAAAACCAGGCACAAAACTAAGATCTATACTATGTAAAACTACACTGACAAACACAACACCAACATTATTTATAAAACACAATGTGATAACTGCCACGACTTCTATATTGGAGAAACAAGTAGAAAATGGAAACCAGATTCAAAGAACATAAAGTCACCTTCACACGTTTTCGAACACTGCAAGTCAAATAAACACAGCATAACCATAGAAAACACTCAAATACTAAATAAAGAAACAAACATAAACAAACGCAAAATTAAAGAAGCCTTACTTATACAACAACTTAAACCCAAAATAAACCAATATAAAGGCATGCTTTATACCTATATTAATATAATAAAATAAATAAAATTATATATTCAAACATCTAATACCGCCCTCTACATTTCGACACACAGTTACACAACCCCTTTCAAACATGTGGTCAGCTTCCGGTCAGTTACCTCTTTCTTTGTGAACCTGACAATGACCGAAGAAGGTCGAAACGTTGTTCGCTCTTCTATGTAAAATATTTTCTCAACCCAAACGAGCCGTTTTTGCATATAAATTAAACAACTAAGTAATAATTTCCACGCGTAAACGCGAACTAAACCAATAAATACATATTAGCCGAAATCCAACAACCCAAAAGTAAAAACATTTCAATATTAATTATCAATTTATATCACCCCCACAACCACACCTGACACAAATCTGTTTCAGTATGTAATAAATCAAAACCCATGCACAATTATAATAGGTGATCTAAACTCCCAACAGAGAAACTCTAATTGTAGAGCAACTAATCAAAATGGAAAAATCCTCAACAATTTCATCTCTCAAGACAACTTGGTAACAATAGCACTCCAATCCATACAGACACCAATGGTAGCCAAGACATACTTGATCTTGCTAGAATCACAGCAAACATATCCCTTTCTGTGCAAAACTTTAAAGCACATGAAAACATCAGTGGTGATCATAACTTGGTATCAGTAACAATAGTTTCCCAAACATTTCAAATATACCCAAATTTTTCAATTTCACCAAAACTGACTGAGATACCTTCAGAAATACAACCAATGAGTACTTCACCACTATCTTTACTACCATAACCAGTGCGATAGAATCAACGGTCCCTCAACACACATCCTAACTCATTGAAACTAGCAAAAGAAATTCACGAGCTAATTAGTAAAAGATGAAAAACTAACACATCAACTCTCGTGATCCAGTAACCAAAACTAGAATTATCAGATTAATATCATCCTTCACCAGATTAACAAACAAAAAAGCAAACAGACAATCCCTACAAAGACCCTTCTTCAATCTGGAAAAAAATTCAAAGCCATAGCAACAAAATATCGACCAATAATATACCCAACTTAGAGCACAATAACAGGACTGCAACATCCAACCAAGAAAAAGCCAATCTTTTAGCTGACTATTATAAACAGGTATTTTCTACCCCTAACTTGCCACACTTCAACAACAATCATTTTAACCAAATAGAACACCACACTGAATACTTAGATCTGTTCTGCTCTCACTTTCCCATCATCATAACCTGCAAATACTTTACCCATATCCAGTTCTTTACCAAACCAATAACACTAACCAAAGTCATGCCATCTATCAGAATACTCCTCCAGGTGAAGAAGGCATATGTAACATTATCCAACATTTATCAGTCTTATTTAAACTCTCCATTTACATTGACCACTATCCATCCTAATGTAAAACTGCATTATTCAAAATCACATCCAAAACCACCCCTGCAACCAAAAACTCTGAAAACTTTACTGATTAGTCTGATCAACAGCAAAGTAAAACTTCCAGAAAAAATACTAACAGCATGCCTAATATGGTACCAAGAGGAAAATAAACTTCTATTCAAAATACAAGATGCATCCCATAAAAATAGGTAAACAGCTGATCACTTAATCAGGATAACAGTCAAACATCCTAGTCTTCAACAAAAACCACACCATGGTAGGCCTGTTCCTTGGTGTAAAGTAAGCATTCGTCTCCAGATGGCACCAAGGTCTTAAATACAAATTACTACAATCTTCCACCTACTATAACAAGCTAGATTGCAAGCTTTCTTGGTAACAGAACATAAATAATACCACATCCCACACAGTAAATTTCACCTCGGGTGTACTACAAGGATCTGTACTCAGCCTTCTTCTCAATATTATGTATCTCAATGACATTCCTTTCCCAAAAATAACATACCAATGCATCTCAATATACAGACAATATTGCCACACAGAGCACCTCATGTGAACCCCTGCTAGCAGTTTCAAAAGTACACATTACTCAAAACTGCATAAGCACCTGAATAATAGTGCTTAACCCATCTAAAACTCAAGTCAATCCCTAAAGTAAAACTTAAAATACTGGACACTGAGTTAAAATTTTTCCCCCACTAATACATTTCTAGGCTTCATGTATAACAGTAAATTAACATTGGTCAACCACTTCAAGAATGCTCTCATGAAAGTCTACAAATGGATCTTCCACTTTAGGAGAATTGGCACGATAGTTAAAGGATCTCAAACCATCTTATTAATTTACAAAGCTTACATTTGCCACATTATAAATATGGAAATATGATAACTGTAAATTCAACTCTCAAACTGCTTTAAACTTACAGCAAGCTCCAAATTTTGCCATCCAAATTGGTTACCAACTCCCTACATATACACTTGTCATCCATCTAGGAAAAGCAAGTAATATCCCTTCCTCAAAAAATGACTCGTCTCTTGCAACCCAATACTAACTGCCACCCCACAAACATCAACAATACCTCTCTCTGTTAATATTGATTTATGCCCTGAATGAAAACAAGTGTTTACTTATTCACTCTCGTTCTTTTTTCAGCAACGGTAAAATAGGTTATTCGGTGCCCAATCAGTGAAAGTGGGTTTCCTACCCCCCACATCAAATTTCCTTCTACATTTGGATCTATTGATCACAGCCGTGGAAAGACCTGCAACTTTGCATTATTAATTCTCAAAAATTCTTTACTCTAAATGTAATTACAAGTTAAAGATGTGAAGTAACTGTAATAACTAATGGTGTACTTGGCCTGTATCTCTCTACTCACTCTTCACTGGCAACATCTCATCAACTCACTCATTTCAACAAGTTGGCTGCAAAGCTGGGGTCTACTCCCCTCTTATTTCAAAATTGTTCACAGTTCTTCCCAACTTTCTACTTTCTCTATAAAATTCAACCAATGATTTTTTTTTCTTTCTTTCCCACAAATCTCAAAAACACAAGTAAACTCAAAAGTTATGCACCCTTTTAATTCATAGTCATGAATGAGATGAAAAGAAAGGGATGTTTCTGACTGCATCGAGTTATTTTTCATTACCCTGAGTTATTGGCATTCAGATGTTCCTCATTCTACATTCTCTATCATTTCAATATCAGAAGAATAAACTGAAAATAATTATAGTAGGATCCTTGATTGACTGGTGAAGAATACCCTGTAGAACAGTTTTCAAAAACCTTTTGCTCTCCTGGTTTGACTCTTATCAGTTCCCAGTCTTGAAGTGTTGAGTGTTCAAATAAACAATTTTCAAATGGGAAAAGAATTAAAGTGATTAAAGTCAATATATATTTTCTGTTTCCTTTTTATTTCTAAAATCTAATTTCTGTCACTTTAAAGCTTTTTTTTTCTATTTTGAAACTCTTTATACAAATGCTCCAAGTGTTCCTTCTATTTTTGTCAATGTGCTCCATGCAGTACACATGTAATTTAGAATTTCTTTATATTCTAACCCTTCTACGATTTTGTCAAAGCCTTCTTTTCCATGTAATGTGGTTTACATTGTCTGATGAAGGGATTATGCCCAAAACATTGCAAGCAATAATAAAGTTTTTCCTTATGAACATGTGTTTTAATGATTTTACACTAGATAAAACACACACATAGTGAGGTTTCCGACTTAAGGCTTACTTCTAAAGGCTTAAGTTTAAATTATCTAATATGTTGCACACTTCTTTTTTCTTTTGAAATACATTAAGCAGCACAGCAAAATTCATAGCAACTAATTTGCTTTTAGTGGAAAGTTCAGAAACTAGTATGTTTATTTATAACAAAAAAATTTATTTTTCAACAGTGTTGTTTATCTGGTACCAAGCAAAAAACAAATGCAATCTTTAACAACTGCATTTTTGAAGAAGCAGGACAGTAAGGGGCTGCAACCTGGTGGTATAATTGTGAACTTCTTAAAGTTCCTGGAACAAGAGTTGAGGTGCAAGATAAAAGTGAGGATTAATAAAACTTTCAGTGAAAACTCTGTATGTTTTAACCAATCAAACAGCCTTTAAACCAACATCAACTTTCATTTACACTGACTTGACCTATGTTGGCTGTACAAAAGATAGGCATTCTGTACCATTTCTCTCAAGCATTATTTCCAAAGATTATGTCCAATAAATAACAAACACATTACTTCTGAAAAATCTTTCATATCTTTACAGAAAAGCAAGCATGTTGCTCTGATCATCTATATCAGTAGCCTTAATTGTATCAACCAACCAACCAGAGGAAGAATTTCCAACTCTAATGCCCAATTACAAACTAAGATTTCAAAGAAATAGTATACTCTTCAAAAAAGAAAGGCAAAATATGAGACAAATTGTTAACAAGTTCATTCCGGGTAGTTCTGTATGACATGTGTGAAACTTTGCACATTCACTGCTGAACATCCAAAGTCTGCAAAGGCGAAGTCCATGCTCACTAGGTGATGTTCAACGTCACTCAATGCCAATAACGAGTATGCCCCCCGTGAGCATCAATAACTGCTTCGCATCTCTTGCTCATGGAAGCGATGAGATGACGAATCACATCCTGTGGAATGGCTGTCCACTCAGCCTGCAAAGCTGCTGCAAGCTGAGGTAGAGTCTGCTGTTGAGGTTGTCGCCGTCGCAGACGTCGGTCCAACTCGTCCCAAAGATGTTCGATGGGGTTTAAATCTGGTGATCTGGAGGGCCAGGGAAGAACGTTGATGTTGTGGTGTCTCAAGAAGACAGTGGTGAGTCGGGCTGTGTGAGGGCGGCGTTGTCATGTTAAAAGCGTCGTTGGCGTTCACCATGATGGGTTGCACATGGGGCCTAAGAATCTCGTCGGCGTATCGTTGAGCCGTAAGATTCCTCGAATGTGCAAAAGGTCTGTTCTGGCATTGTAGGCGATGGCAGCCCACATCATGATGCTGACACCACCAAATCTGTCAACATCCTGCACACAGTTTGCTGCAAAACGTTCATCTCAGTGATGGTAAACACGGGTCCTTCCATCCTGCCTATGAAGCATAAAACGTGATTCATCGCTGAACCAAACATGCCTCCATCGTCGATGAGGCCATACCCGATGTGCCCGAGTCCACTGCAGCCGTGCTTGACGATGTTGCTGGGTGAGGATGACGCCTCTGACTGGACGTCGAGGTCGGATTCCTGCATCTCGTAGACGGTTGCGTACGGTCTGATTGGAAATCCTACACAGCCCTGGTATGGTTGAGGCAGTAGACGTCGCAGTGGTGGTCCTATCCTGAAGGTGATGTAACCGGATGTTGCGATTTTGTGCGGGCGTGGTCACACGAGGTCTGCCAGATCGTGGGCGGTCACAAGTTGATCCATGTTGTTGGTGACGATTCCATAGCCTTGTGATGGTGCTTGGGTGAATATTCACAGCTCTGGCAACATCTGATCGAGATTCGCTTGCTTCCAAAGCGACCAATGACGTTGTTGCATTGTGCTTCAGTCAGTCTTGGCGTAACTGTATTGCTTGTCAATGGCTTAATACTGAGCTATGGAAACCGAGAACCCGTCACTTTTATAGGGATTTTGCACATGTTGCACTTGCAGAACATGCAGATCTCTCAAACAAATGTATTGGACACGCATGCGTTTTGGCAAAAAATCCAATGTTTTCCTCCGTTTTCCAAGTGCACAACTGTTATTGTTATTTTGGTCTGACAATCAGTGCCTTAACATGTGTAACATCACATACTCCGAGCTGGTTACGTTATTACATATAATTCTCTTTAAAATAACAAAAATATCCCTTTTGTGTTTCTTGTTTTGAAGGGTATATATTAGCTGCATGTCAACATAAAAAACCCTTGAAACTACTACTTCATATCTGTCCATTAGTAGTAACATTCATGCATCCACTAAGGTGAGTAGATGTGATCATATTTATAAATGATGTAGAGCAGTTTCCCACAGTGTGAAGCTTCTTTCTGAGGATGGGTACCAAAATGTGTTGAAACATAAATTAATTTTAATTCTATATCAATAGTAACCAGATACAATTGTACTGAATTACATTATACAAAAATGTGTTGAAACATAAATTAATTTTAATTCTACATCAATAGTAACCAGATACAATTGTACTGAATTACATTATACATACGTCACAAGGAGTTGTTATTGTTTTTATCACCACAATGTTTTTCAATCACTGTACTAAAGTTAGACTGTCTTTACTTACATAATACTCTCACACTTCTTAGATGTTTTATTACTTGGTAGCTTCACTTTAAAATAGGTTTTGCATCTTTTTTCCTTCAGTCTTGGCAGATCATATATTTGGAGTTTCATGAAATAAGTTCCAAGTAAAACTTTCCTATTACCTGTGCTGATTATACAAAATAGTTTAGTTTGACTGTTATTATTTAGTTTTTAGGATAAATTCTTTAAAAAGTGTTAGTTGTGACAAAGTTCATTACATGACTGTATGAGTTATATACTGTGTGTGTAGTTCAACTGCAGTAATACTGTTGATGTCAAACTACTCAAATCTTCAGTATTTTTCATATTACCCTAATTATCTTCCATTAAAATATTGTATAGTTTACAGAAAGTTTGACAACTCAATGAACAACATACAAATACAAGAGAGAGTCCTATTCAGTCAGAAAATGTGAACTTGTCAGCATGCGAATGATTAATCATAACAGGGAATATTTCAAAGTGAGTTTCACAGTTTAATAAAGACAAGTAGAATAATTTGTCTTGACAAAAGATGTCCTAAAGTAATTGAACCCATTTGTGTGGACTCTGACAAAAGGAGACAATTATTTAAAGTTCAGGATACAATTGTTGTAACCTATGGAGTAATGTACATGAATATCCCACAGATTGAACAGTAAGAAACAAAGTAGAGAAAACTTGTGTTTTCAATTTGATTCTAAATCAATTAAAATAACCTGTATAGACTTTTATCAAGAAAGAGCATTATTTAGGTTTAGAAAAAACTTTGATATCCTATAGCATAAACAATGTTCTACATACATTTGACTTATTTTGAATACATTATTTTAAAACAAGTGGATTGTGTGCTGTCCCATTTATTGTTCAAATTTAGTGCCAAAACATTACACACCCACTGAAGAAGAATTCCAGTTCACTAGTATTTAAAATGTTGACAATTTGTCTTTAGTATTGTTGTGGGTACTCCAGTATTAAACAAATGGTGGTTGTTGGGAAGTTTTCAGTTTTTACCTGATATATGTATGTAGTACACTTCATTTAAACATTTATTTAAAATACTTTGTTCTGATGAAATCCAACAACTGAGGGATTGGGAGTTGGTTACACTTTTTTCAACGAGTCAGATGTACTTTGTTTCTTTGCCTGATATTTCAGTTGATGTGAACCATTACAGAATGGAAGGAGATTATACAGACCTCTTTGTTCAGCAACATTAAGATCTTGGGTGTTATGGCCATAATTAAAAAAAAACTGAAGTCATTGTAGCTCTCAGATCAATGGAATGAATGGAAGGTGTCACAGTGAAACAACACATTTTTGAATTCATTGAAGAGTTAGCCTTCAAACCTCCAGAGGCCAAGCAGCTCCCAATAGCCACTATTCTATCCATCCAGTTCAGCCACCACATATCTGCATAATGTCACTAGAATCTGCTATGAAGAAAGAGGTGACTGAACCACCAACAGAACTTCAATTGCTGCTGATAAAGTGTTATGTTAGAAGATATGCCATCACCAATGATACTGCAGACAAGTATGGAAAACCCTCTTGTGGGATCACTACAAACCTAAATCTCAAAACACCTTTATAGAGCTCAAGATTTCACAATGGCCAAGTAAGTACTGTGGAACTCTTTATAGTATAAAACTTGTAAAGCACTAGCTGGCAATGACTACTCCACCTGTAGCAAAGATTTTGGTTGTAAATAAACGTACTTCAACGTAAGTTGTCACATGACCACCACTACTTAGGCCTCACCAGGACAGACCCCCACCATACACTGATAGTGTTCACTCAAAATACATCTTGAGACCATATCCTCACTTGCAAGAAATATTTCCAGGAGCAAGCAGGTAGATAGACTGAGGCTTCAGCATTATATAACCACAAACAGAACCCACGATGGAGAAATCTGGGGCATTGTCATGGCTGGAGGAATGACCTGACAAGAGCTCATCCACCAAACCAAATTTTTGAGTAGAAAGTCCACAGCCTTTGTGGAACATCTCCTAACCTTACACTTCACCATTTCATATTGTCTTAAATATGGACTGTATAATAATATGTATATAATTTTCTGTCTTGTAATATTTTCACACTTTTTTTAAGAGTAAGAGTGTACATTTGAATTATAAAAAAAATGTGCTTTTTATGTCTATCTCAATTGCAGGATCTAACTGATAGGTGTTATAGGTTTTCTGTAACATGATCTTTAAGGATTTTACTTTTTCTTAAAACCAGAAGTTTATATTAGAAGGTTTGTTTGTTTGTTTTTCTTAAAACCAGAAGTTCTATGTTAGAACCAGTTTTCCTTAAAAGCAGAAGTTCTATGTTAGAAGGTTTGTTTGTTTTCTTAAAACCAGAAGTTCTATGTTAGAAGGTTTGTTTGTTAAAGCCAGAAGTTCTATGTTAGAAGGTTTGTTTGTTTTTCTTAAAACCAGAAGTTCTATGTTAGAAGGTTTGTTTGTTTGTTTTTCTTAAAACCAGAAGTTCTGTGTTAGAAGGTTTGTTTGTTTTTCTTAAAACCAGAAGTTCTATGTTAGAAGGTTTGTTTGTTTTTCTTAAAACCAGAAGTTCTATGTTAGAAGGTTTGTTTGTTTGTTTTTCTTAAAACCAGAAGTTCTATGTTAGAAGGTTTGTTTGTTTTTCTTAAAACCAGAAGTTCTATGTTAGAAGGTTTGTTTGTTTTTCTTAAAACCAGAAGTTCTATGTTAGAAGGTTTGTTTGTTTTTCTTAAAGCCAGAAGTTCTATGTTAGAAGGTTTGTTTGTTTGTTTTTCTTAAAACCAGAAGTTCTATGTTAGAAGGTTTGTTTGTTTGTTTTTCTTACAACCAGAAGTTCTATGTTAGAAGGTTTATTTGTTTTTAATTTTTGTTCAAAGAATTATGAGTGAAGTTAGTTATAAGTGTTAATAGGTTTCTTCAATTCATTTGGCTGCAAGTAAACAGTATGATTTAGTGCTAATCACTTAATGAATTATTGCTGTTAAAGAGTTTTATGTTATGTAGGTTATCATTAGATTTGTCAAGTGTTTTTGTAAAGGGCTATCTGTTTTAGCTGTTCCTAATTTTGAAGTGACAGATCAAAGGGTAAAAAGATAACAAATAACACCCACTTAAGTTATTCTTAACCAAGGATTAGCGAGATTTATCATAATGTTATAACTCCACCACCTAACAATTGAAAGGAGCTTTTTGACATTAATTTTAATCCCAGAGCCTGACATTAAAAGTTCAACTCCCTGACCTCTTGTCATTCATTATGTAACATTCAAACATACAGTTGATGTGAACATGCATTATATTCATTCCAAGGAAAATCTGTACAATAGATAGATGAAGTGAAGAAAAGTGTTACTGGCTACAGTTCTTCACATTATATAGCTACAAAATAACAGATAAAGTTAGTGTTCCAAATATTGTTTAATTTAAAAGGAGATCCATTTCAATCCACACTCTGATCAACTTGTGTCACAATGACAGTCTAGCTTATCTCTCTCTGTTTAGGGTTACTGCTGAGGAGTGAAATTCTCTGAATTTGACATAACCCAAACCAAACGTGATCAAAGTGTATATTGAACTGGATTTTGACTGAAATTAGATTTTAAAATTAAGCAATTTTTGTAATACTAAGTTTATTTATTATTGCATAACACTGTTATTTAACATGTTTATCTTCAAGGACTTTGTCTTACCTTGTATTCTTTTTAACATTCAAGGGCTTTGTCTTACCTTGTATTCTTTTTAACACTCAAGGACTTTGTCTTACCTTGTATTCTTTTTAACATGCAAGGACTTTGTCTTACCTTGTATTCTTTTTAACATGCACGGACTTTGTCTTACCTTGTATTCTTTTTAACATGCACGGACTTTGTCTTACCTTGTATTCTTTTTAACATGCAAGGACTTTGTCTTACTTGTATTCTTTTAACATGCAAGGACTTTGTCTTACCTTGTATTCTTTTTAACATTCAAGGACTTTGTCTTACCTTGTATTCTTTTTAACATTCAAGGACTTTGTCTTACCTTGTATTCTTTTTAACATGCAAGGACTTTGTCTTGTATTCTTTCAATTTATAATCAATGTATCAGTGGTAGTTTCTTTACAAGCTCAAACGATTTGACTTTTATCATTTTGTGTCAGTATTAAGAGTGATTTAATCTTAACTTTTACCTTTGTTAGAGAATTCTCACAGCACAAAGTATGAACTGTATACTAGTATTTTAGTATGAGTTGATTGTATTTACATGCATCATGTCATTGTTAAATAATCCTGTATTTTGTCTGTAGTAAAGTTAATTCTAGTCAAAATTGCCTGTATATAGAAACTGTTACAGTATACATTAAAGAGTTTTAGTGTATGAAAGTAATTACCTCAATTAGTCTTTCATAAAGATTTATTATTACTTTGTAACAAGCATCTGTCTTATTGGAAAATATCTAATTTGTGGTCAATCTGTGTTAAAGGGTATTTTTCATTGTATATTTTAAATTTCTATATTAAAGATGTTGGATAACTAAAAACATAATATACTTTTATATTTATTTATATGCCATAGAAATATACAATAAAAATTATGGCCATGTTATTTTTTGATATCTTGTTCCTGCACTTGGCTTTACCAGCTCTGAAAGGAATCAACTTGGTTGAAAAACTAGATCAGAGATGATTGATTTAGTGTTTTATGGCACAAAGCAGCTAGGCTATCTGCACCAAACAGCCAGTAAAAAGGTAAAAATAAATTAAATGTAGTAAAATACAGTAAAGGAAATGAAGGTAAAACAAAACATCATTGAAAAACAGAAAAAGTACAAAACCAATGTTGACACCTAGTTTACAATGTTAAGAGAGAAAGCAGGGTAAGAGAAGTTGTAAAGGACTTACTCTAGCAGAATGGTAATGATCATAACCTGCCAGGAAGACTAACAGGTAAGTACAAGAACCACCGTCAGTCACCTGAAGTTGGCCTTTTCAGTCCTGGTTCCGGGTTATGTGTCATAAGAGCCATTATCAAAAGGTAAAATAATAAAAGTTTTAAAAGACATGTAGCAAAATCATAATAATAATTAGCCAAATGTCCAGTAAAAAGGTAAAAGTAAAGTAAATGTAGTAAAATACATAAAAGGAAATAAAGGTAAAAACAAAACAGCAATTAAAAACATAAAATGGCATAAAACCAATGTTGACATCCAGTCTACAAAGTTGTAAGGACTTTCTCTAGGATAATGGTAATGATCATAACCCGCCAGGAAGACTAACAAGTAAGTACAAGAATCACCATCAGACACGGTCTTTCCAGTCCTGGTTCCGGGTTATGTGTCATTATGGCCAGTACTAAAAGGTAAAGTAATAAAAGTGTTAAATGACATGCAGCAAAACTGTAATAATAACTCTCCAAGATGACTAACGGGTAGTTCAAATGGATAGTTCAAACAGCAGCGTTAGTCACCTGAAGTTGGCCTTTCCAGTCCTGGTTCCGGGTTATGTGTCATTATGGCCAGTACTAAAAGGTAAAGTAATAAAAGTGTTAAATGACATGCAGCAAAACTGTAATAATAACTCTCCAAGATGACTAACGGGTAGTTCAAATGGATAGTTCAAACAGCAGCGTTAGTCACCTGAAATTGGCCTTTCCAGTCCTGGTGTCGAGTTATTTAATGTCATGGCCATTTTCCAATTTCAAATCGAACTAGAGAGATTGAGACTCTTAAAAGGGAACCACAATTAAAAAGGTGTAATGAATAAATATCAAACACTTAAATGACATTAAAAAGATCAATGGCCATTAAAAAACTAAAAACTTTATCAAGGTGGAAAGTGTCACCGTCACCAATAACACTGTCTAATGTTACGGACAAACCTTGGGACAGAACATGTTTAAAATAGTGCCGTTGTTAAGAAGTAGAAAAACTTCAACTAATGACAGCAAATGTAAAAATAACAGGATAAGAAAAGACGTTATGTATTTTGTCAAGACAAGTTAGAACAGGAAAGAAAGAAATATGGAAATTATGTAAGAATAAAAGAAAAAACTGAGCAGATAACACTAGAACAAGATTTGTAAAAATACATCAGTAAAGTCAGAAGGAAGAGATTAATTATGACTGAGATACAAGAGAGAAGAATAGGGTGAAATATGTGAAGACAAAGGAAGAAAATGTCTGAGTTGGATCTCTAAAAGGTGAAGAAATTGTTTGTTTTTTGAATTTTGTGCAAAGCTATACAAAGGCTGTCTGTGCTAGCCGTCCCTAATTTTGCAATGTAAGACTAGAGGGAAGGCAGCTAGTCCTCACCATCCACTGCCAACTCTTTTACCAATGAATAGTGGGAGTGACTGTAACATTATAACACCCCCACGTCTGAAAGGGCGAGCATGTTTGGTGCAACAAGGATTCGAGCCCCCGACCCTCAGATTACAAATCAAACGCCTTAACCAACTTGGCCATGCCAGGCCGGAGGTGAAGAAACAGGTGAGAAGAAATGGTTTGCAAAACTTGTATTAAACAAAGTTAAAAACTGTATAATGAAACTGAAAAGAGGCGGGTGTGGGATAGATAGATTCCAAAATTACATATGGTTATAGGCTCCAGAATATCTATTAGAAAAATAAAGAATTACATATAATAATATATGGAGAAGATAATTTCTTTTAAATTAAGGAAAACACACAAAGTAGTATTGCTTGAAATGTAGGGATCAACAGAAGTAAAAAAATGTGTAACAAACAGTATCCTTGTTATAACAACGTGTAAATTATATGATAATGTTTAACAGTATCCTTGTTATAACAACAACGTGTAAATTATATGATAATGTTTAACAGTATCTTTGTTATAACAACAACGTGTAAATAATATGATAATGTTTAACAGCATCCTTGTTATAACAACAACGTGTAAATTATATGATAATGTTTAACAGTATCCTTGTTATAACAACGTGTAAATTATATGATAATGTTTAACAGTATCCTTGTTATTACAACAACGTGTAAATTATATGATAATGTTTAACAGTATCCTTGTTATAACAACATGTAAATTATATGATAATGTTTAACAGTATCCTTGTTATAACATGCAAATTATATGATAATGTTTAACAGTATCCTTGTTAGAACGTGTAAATAATATGATAATGTTTAACAGTATCCTTGTTATAACAACATGTAAATTATATGATAATGTTTAACAGTATCCTTGTTATAACAACATGTAAATTATATAATAATGTTTAACAGTATCCTTGTTATAACAACATGTAAATTATATGATAATGTTTAACAGTATCCTTGTGATTTAACAACGTGTAAATTATATGATAATGTTTAACAGTATCCTTGTTATAACAACATGTAAATTATATGATAATGTTTAACAGTATCCTTGTTATAACAACATGTAAATTATATGATAATGTTTAACAGTATCCTTGTTATAACAACGTGTAAATTATATGATAATGTTTAACAGTATCCTTGTTATAACAACAACGTGTAAATTATATGATAATGTTTAACAGTATCCTTGTTATAACAACATGTAAATTATATGATAATGTTTAACAGTATCCTTGTTATAACAACAACATGTAAATTATATGATAATGTTTAACAGTATCCTTGTTATAACAACGTGTAAATTATATGATAATGTTTAACAGTATCCTTGTTATAACAACATGTAAATTATATGATAATGTTTAACAGTATCCTTGTTATAACAACAACGTGTAAATTATATAATAATGTTTAACAGTATCCTTGTTATAACAACAACATGTAAATTATATGATAATGTTTAACAGTATCCTTGTTATAACAACATGTAAATTATATGATAATGTTTAACAGTATCCTTGTTATAACAACGTGTAAATTATATGATAATGTTTAATAGTATCCTTGTTATAACAACAACATGTAAATTATATGATAATGTTTAACAGTATCCTTGTTATAACAACAACGTGTAAATTATATGATAATGTTTAACAGTATTCTTGTTATAACAACATGTAAATTATATGATAATGTTTAACAGTATCCTTGTTATAACAACAACGTGTAAATTATATGATAATGTTTAACAGTATCCTTGTTATAACAACGTAAATTATATGATAATGTTTAACAGTATCCTTGTTATAACAACGTGTAAATTATATGATAATGTTTAACAGTATCCTTGTTATAACAACATGTAAATTATATGATAATGTTTAACAGTATCCTTGTGATTTAACAACATGTAAATTATATGATAATGTTTAACAGTATCCTTGTGATTTAACAACAACATGTAAATTATATGATAATGTTTAACAGTATCCTTGTTATAACGTGTAAATAATATGATAATGTTTAACAGTATCCTTGTTATAACAACATGTAAATTATATGATAATGTTTAACAGTATCTTTGTTATAACAACAACGTGTAAATTATATGACAATGTTTAACAGTATCCTTGTTATAACAACAACGTGTAAATTATATGACAATGTTTAACAGTATCCTTGTTATAACAACATGTAAATTATATAATAATGTTTAACAGTATCTTTGTTATAACAACAACGTGTAAATTATATGACAATGTTTAACAGTATCCTTGTGATTTAACAACAACGTGTAAATTATATGATAATGTTTAACAGTATCCTTGTTATAACAACAAAGTGTAATTTATATGATAATGTTTAACAGTATCCTTGTTATAACAACAACGTGTAAATTATATGATAATGTTTAACAGTATCCTTGTTATAACATGTAAATTATATGATAATGTTTAACAGTATCCTTGTTATAACAACGTGTAAATTATATGCTAATGTTTAACAGTATCCTTGTTATAACAACAACGTGTAAATTATATGATAATGTTTAACAGTATCCTTGTTATAACATGTAAATTATATGATAATGTTTAACAGTATCCTTGTTATAACAACGTGTAAATTATATGATAATGTTTAACAGTATCTTTGTTATAACAACGTGTAAATTATATGATAATGTTTGAAGAAAGGATAAGTGGATGGGTTCAATAGAAGGACAATAATATACACATATGCCTACATTAATTGAGAAACAAAGGCTGTATACATTTTATGTACAGGGTGGCCCGTAAGTCCCTACCCATCCATTTGTTATTCAATAACACTAATGATGAGTTGAAGGCAGCTGTTAGTTACTGCAACATTTAGAACAATAACCCCTGCTATGTTGAGGAAAATGTCTCACAGAACATGGCGTCGCATAATATAATGCAGCGAGAATGAGGGACAGCACACAGATACACTGGATACATAAGATATATGGATGGGTAGGGACTTACGGGCCACCCTGTATATTTGAAAAGTTGAAGAGAACAAGAGATTCAAAGAAGGATGCTTTACAAGAAATATGTGATGAAACAAAAAGTACAGAGGATAAAATATACTCAGTCTGACATATATGATGGATTAAAAGCAGGTAAAAGATAGTACTGTAGCAAATTGTCAATGTGAAATATGTGAGAAGGTACTGTGAAATAGGAAAGATACTGGTAGACAAGAGGGAAGAAAGGATAAGTAAACATGTAGTGGATGGTGCAACCGACTTAGAAAACCAGAGAAGAAAGGGTTGTAATAGAGGAACAGGAAATTTTTCCTTTGGTCTACAGATATAATTTTGTTGGTTATGAAAGTAGAATGTTTCCACAAAGTGATTGGAAGGATACTGTAAATGGAGTTAGCAAAGTACATCATCAGGTTGCTCTGTTGTTAGTCTCAGCCTACAGAACACTTGTACTCATTGTATACACTTACAATTCAAGAATATTAATATTACTGTATTTTTTTTTGGCTTATATTTACACTACAATATATCAACTAAACTTATTAAATTCTTCAGTTTCATAGTTACTCTAAATAAACACACAAATTATTTATTAAAGCATGTAAAAATCTTCAAGTGAAAGCAAGCAAGTATTCATAATTCATAAATAAAAGTTTAGATTAAATGTGAAAAAATCTCCTATCATACAAAAATCATACATTATCACTGAAGCATAAGACTAGTTTTAGATGAACCTAAAGAAAATAACTAGAATGTGAGAAAGTAATTCTATGTTCTGACTGTAGTACTATAAACGCTTTCACTCTGGGCTCAGTATAATATACAAGTTCCTCTACACATTTGCACATATTGTGTATCTTCACAAAATTTGAAAGACTAATAAATATTACAAATTTTTGTACACAAAAAAACAAAATTTTCAATTAAATGTTTTTACTAAAGATCTGTTTGTGAAACTAAAGTCTGTTTCAATATTAGTGCAAAGTGATTTAATGTTATGATTAACAAAATTATTTTTCATCCCACAAATCTCAGATATTGTTTATGTAATACATATCAATCATATATTTTGAATCATACTTTATATTTTGTGTTATTTTCTATAATCTATGTGAAGTCTGTTACTTAACCAACCTTGTCACCACCATGAAAAATTTAGAAAATAAATATATGAATTATGTTTTTTTCATGCTAGAATAAGTCTCATAACATTATATATTTATTATTTTTTTAATTATATTGACCTTTAGTCATACCTAGCTGACATTAAATAACTTGAATTTATGAAGCATATGTGCACCCATGTTACATATCAGATTATTTTAAACTGACCTTTAGTCTTCCTGTCTTGGCTGTGTTTTAGTGGACTAATATTTACTAATAAACAGTCGTCTTGGCTGTGTTTTAGTGGACTAATATTTACTAATAAACAGTCACATTTCACTTATTATACATTATATATATATATGTATGTAGATTTTTACTATTTAGAAATAAATTATTAAACTTATTTTTCTTAAAATATAGAACAACAAATCAAGAAATAAAGCAAACAATTACCTAGTGATGACGAGAAACCCACTTGAAGTAAAAATGTATCTCAGGATGACTGGTAGGGGTATTAACACTTTTAATGAGAAGATTGATAAGTTGTTCTCTGCTTTATTAGTAAAAGTGTTAATACCCATACCAGCCATCCTAAGATACAACCAATTATCTCTTCTCACTAAAATCTTTGTGCTCAGTTGCTGCTGCAAATCTGTTTCCAAACCTTTTAAAATTTCTCACATGGAGGTTTTTTTATATATACAGTTGAATAACCAAACAGTCATACATAACTACACTGATACCATAAAATTCCACTATAATTTATTAAGCTTAGTAACTATGATGCATTTAGATTTAAAAAAAAATATGAAGCTTTGAGCAGACTAAAGACATGTTTTACCTCATTGAAATCTTGGATCTAAAGAACGTGATAGCCTTTTCGCAGATTAAAATGGCTAAGAAAAACCACTTTGAGGACATTCTGAGCTGTTGATTATTTACATATCATGTATTAAAGTAAATGTATATAATGGATTGTTTCTAAAAATGGAAAGAGGTGAACATGGCCACTGTTTGATTCAGTACATATGCTGTATCTCAGCAAAATAAAAAGATATAAGGACCTGATATCATATTCTAGGTTGATATTATTAGTGAATTGAATTCCTAATTTGTACTAAACTACAGACTTAGCATTTTGACGTCACAAACGTTTTAAACAGTGCTGTATTCAACATATCATGTGACCAATTAAAATCTATATTTAGATGCGTTCTTTTAATATTTATTTTAAATTAAGAAATTAACTTGTATATAATAGTAAAGTCCAAACTGTAATATACAGTTCAATTCCAAACTTACTGATGTAAATTCATAAAATAATAGTTCAATATAAATTTGAATGCAAGTCAACAAACGAGATGACATGCCCTTGACCCATGGTTTGTCATGAAAAGGTTAATGCTACTAGTTGTATTGTACTAAACTAATTACAGACAGATTATATAAATATATTGCATAGGCAATTTAAACAGATATAGATAATTTTAAAATCATACTATATCAAAAAGCCTATACATGAACAGCATACGATCTAGTTACAAAGCTCATTTTCAGCATAAACCCAATTATTTTGTACTGTAACTAGTGTTGGCTAAGGCTGTTACCCTATATTAGTACTTGACCTTGGTAGAATAAACTATTATTTTTGTAGAAATAAAGTATAATGCAATAAAGTTGCTTTATTTTTTCAACTATTTATCAATAACTTAGTCATTTACTTCATTACCAACCTCCACTGCCAATAATCCTCAATTTATTTAAATGTAATACCTTTAACATATTTTATGAAATTAATAACTAATAAAGTTGAAAGTAAATATACAACATAAAATTTTTATAACTTTATGTTCATTACTGGAAAGGTTTTTTAAACCACCCTTTCAAAAATACAAATAGTGACACTTCTTGAACAAAACAGTGTATAACTGTAATACTTCTAATTTTCCATTTGTCTTCCTTTGTTCATGAAAAGTTTCAACACCACTCTATACAAGGAAATGCTGGATCACCAATGTGACAGAAATCCAGAATTACATCTGTCCAGTTTTAGTGTAAAGTTTAGAGTTTGTAAAATTCTAGCATTCTTAACAATGAAAAGTTAGTCTTCCTACAGAGAAAATGTATTTCTAATGGATATTTACCTCCCCTCACCTAATAGTTTTTCTCAATTAATGCTGTCCTCTATATACCTAATTTATATTTGCTCCCACATATTTAATGTAGTACAGATATGCTGAGCATGCAAAAGTATGAAACAACCCTCCACCAACAGAAGAGCAACACAACACTGATACAACCTTACTTCAAGATTAGCCACCCAGGAAGAAACAAGTGGATAAGTAGGTTGGGAAGAGTCAGTTCAGAATTTTAATTTCCAATATGATAGTCTACCTTTTTATCACATAACAGCTGGAACCCCACATTGATCTGGTGATTGCAAAATTATGTAGATGAGCCCACATCAGAATATGTCTTGAGGAACCTCTGAGTGTGGCATCTATGAGGAAAAACACTTGTGGGAAACTGCATCAGATCTGAGCCCAGTATACTCTTCACCCTTGAAGAATGAAAGTGTCGCTAAAGAGGTAACAAAGAACAAACAAAAAGAACAAAGCATAAAAGAAAGAGAAGTAGTGAAGGTGGGAGGTTAAAGTTAAAGATGGGGCAACTGTACATAGAAGAAAAGGATTAAAGCATCAGACTTGAACTCCTAGCCAAGATTAAAAAAGCTACTGTTGAAAATCCAAAAAAAAAAAAGAATTCCAAACCTGATGGTAGGCCAATGTTTTAACCTCAGAAGAGTGTGGGAACACAGCATGCTAATCCTCAAACATTAACAGTCAATAAAACCCTCACCATAGAACCATAATATCTAGAGTGAGAAGAATAAACATTAGGGAGCAGGTGTGTCATGTCACAAGGAAAAGGATAGGTTGCACAACCCTGGGGGATAACAATAAACACAACAAATCTGTGTTATCAAATCTAAAAAATCTAATGAAGGTCTAGGTGCATCAACAACAACAAATTTGTGTTATAAAATCCAAAAAATCTGATGAAGGTCTAGGTGCATCAACAACAACAAATCTGTGTTATCAAATCCAAAAAATCTGATGAAGGTCTAGGTGCATCAACAACAACAAATCTGTGTTATCAAATCCAAAAAATCTGATGAAGGTCTAGGTGCATCAACAACAACAAATCTGTGTTATCAAATCCAAAAATCTAATGAAGGTCTAGGTGCATCAACAACAACTGAATGAGACTGCATATCAAAGGAAGGATGGAAAAGGCTCTCCAAGTCTTCAACCTCCTGTTCAATGTCCCTAGAGTTGGGGAGAACTGCATAAGGGTCAAGAGAGCCACTAACCTGCATAAATGACTCCACTTACAAGCAGATTAGTGTCACAATTTCCTTTTCCTATAACTTTGCACCCATGTTCACAATAACAGGATTGAACCATGATAGTGGCAGCAAGTAAAGTTATGGTGACAATGAACTTCAAATACCTCACTGAACATGAGTAGATAAATACACCAATACCAAAAGTATTCTTAAAACAACTTGAAGAATGAGGGAGAAAAAGAAAATTTTAAGGAAGAAATTCAACTCCTATTGAACAGTTGTTAGATTATCAAAGTTGAAGTTGCAAGTTCCAAAACAAGATATAAAACTAAAAGAATTGTGCAAAATTTGAAAAGTCAGAAGCTCATCAAGGAATAATTCTACTTGCTTAAGTACTAAACCAAGAAGAGAGATTAGACTCTGTAATCCAGAGAGAGACAGCTGTGCAAGGAGTATGTGTTGCACATTTTCTGATGGAAGGTTAATATTGTGCTTTTTCCATGCTACAGCACACTTGTACCCCATTAAACATGTGGGGGTAGGTAGGAATACCATAACTAGTGGCAAACAAAAACAATTGAGCATATAGACAGCAGCATTAATTGAAAAAGCTGTTCTTAAAACATGAGACATATACAGCTTGAAGCACAACTCAATGAAAACCTTTTCTTGATTTAGAGTGTCACTGATGTTACCAATCAGATTTGAAAATATCCTCTACTTTTGTAAAACTTTTTAACAATGTTTCTGTTTTCAATAATAGATGGACAAGCAATAAACTTGTTACATAAATGATTGTAGTATCACAAACTTATTTTAGATAAATAGTAGAAAGAACATTTAGAAATATCAGTTTTAACATATATTTTACAATAGTATCAAATAACTTCAGTTACATACAAATGCTTTGAGAAACTGGCATTACATAACTTTGTACTACTTCCTCTGAATATCCCACAACTTTCAATACCTTCTTGGATTCTATAAATAACTGGATTATGTAAATTCAGATGCAACAACTATAACTGCACATTAAAATTCAGAATCAGTTTGTAATCTATTTACATAATAGAGCAATTCAATTTATCAATTCTAAATTTATAAATAATGTAGAACATAATAAAATTTAACAAACAGCACTGTGAGTTAACAGATTCAACAGTTCAGTTTTAACCTATTCTTGCTGCTGGTAATTGTGTGGATTATTGCTTTAAAATTCCAGCACAGTTGGAGAGTAAATGTTTCTGGCAGTATTCTTCACTGGCATCCCATCATATGTAAATGTTTCTGGCAGTATTCTCCACTGGCATCTCATCATATGTAAATGTTTCTGGCAGTATTCTTCACTGGCATCCCATCATATGTAAATGTTTCTGGCAGTATTCTCCACTGGCATCTCATGATATGTAAATGTTTCTGGCAGTATTCTTCACTGGCATCCCATCATATCTAAATCTTTCTGGCAGTATTCTTCACTGGCATCCCATCATATCTAAATCTTTCTCACAGTATTCTTCACTGGCATCCCATCATATGTAAGTGTCTCTCACAGTATTCTTCACTGGCATCCCATCATATGTAAATGTTTCTCACAGTATTCTTCACTGGCATCCCATCATATCTAAATCTTTCTGGCAGTATTCTTCACTGGCATCCCATCATATGTAAATGTTTCTGGCAGTATTCTCCACTGGCATCCCATCATATGTAAATGTTTCTGGCAGTATTCTTCACTGGCATCCCATCATATCTAAATCTTTCTCACAGTGTTCTCCACTGGCATCTCATCATATGTAAATGTTTCTCACAGTATTCTTCACTGGCATCCCATCATATGTAAATGTTTCTGGCAGTATTCTTCACTGGCATCCCATCATATGTAAATCTTTCTCACAGTATTCTCCACTGGCATCTCATCATATGTAAATGTTTCTCACAGTATCCTCCACTGGCATCCCATCATATGTAAATGTTTCTGGCAGTATTCTCCACTGGCATCCCATCATATGTAAATGTTTCTGGCAGTATTCTCCACTGGCATCCCATCATATGTAAATGTTTCTCGCAGTATTCTCCACTGGCATCTCATGATATGTAAATGTTTCTCGGAGTATTCTTCACTGGCATCTCATCATATGTAAATCTTTCTCACAGTATTCTCCACTGGCATCTCATGATATGTAAATGTTTCTCACAGTATTCTCCACTGGCATCTCATCATATGTAAATGTTTCTCACAGTATTCTCCACTGGCATCTCATCATATGTAAATGTTTCTGGCAGTATTCTCCACTGGCATCCCATCATATGTAAATGTTTCTGGCAGTATTCTCCACTGGCATCCCATCATATGTAAATGTTTCTGGCAGTATTCTCCACTGGCATCTCATCATATGTAAATGTTTCTCGCAGTATTCTCCACTGGCATCTCATCATATGTAAATGTTTCTCACAGTATTCTCCACTGGCATCTCATCATATGTAAATGTTTCTGGCAGTATTCTCCACTGGCATCCCATCATATGTAAATGTTTCTGGCAGTATTCTCCACTGGCATCCCATCATATGTAAATGTTTCTGGCAGTATTCTCCACTGGCATCCCATCATATGTAAATGTTTCTGGCAGTATTCTCCACTGGCATCCCATCATATGTAAATGTTTCTGGCAGTATTCTCCACTGGCATCTCATCATATGCAAATGTTTCTGGCAGTATTCTTCACTGGCATCCCATCATATGTAAATGTTTCTCACAGTATTCTCCACTGGCATCTCATCATATGCAAATGTTTCTCGCAGTATTCTCCACTGGCATCCCATCATATGTAAATGTTTCTGGCAGTATTCTCCACTGGCATCCCATCATATGTAAATGTTTCTGGCAGTATTCTCCACTGGCATCCCATCATATGTAAATGTTTCTGGCAGTATTCTCCACTGGCATCCCATCATATGTAAATGTTTCTGGCAGTATTCTCCACTGGCATCCCATCATATGTAAATGTTTCTGGCAGTATTTTCCACTGGCATCCCATCATATGTAAATGTTTCTGGCAGTATTCTCCACCGGCATCCCATCATATGTAAATGTTTCTCGCAGTATTCTTCACTGGCATCCCATTATATGTAAATGTCTCTCGCAGTGTTCTCCACTGGCATCCCATCATATCTAAATTTTTCTCACAGTATTCTCCACTGGCATCTCATCATATGTAAATGTTTCTCACAGTATCCTCCACTGGCATCCCATCATATGTAAATGTTTCTGGCAGTATTCTCCACTGGCATCCCATCATATGTAAATGTTTCTGGCAGTATTCTCCACTGGCATCCCATCATATGTAAATGTTTCTGGCAGTATTCTCCACTGGCATCCCATCATATGTAAATGTTTCTGGCAGTATTCTCCACTGGCATCTCATCATATGCAAATGTCTCTCGTAGTATTCTCCACTGGCATCCCATGGTAAAGTATTTCAACTTCTGATGCTTCTCTTTCCCTCAAGATGTCAGAAAGGACTGTACAACAATGTCTTGGTGGTGCAGCAGCAAGCAGTGCTAAGATGGGAAAATCTAGATTCTTTTATGTATTTTTTAAAATAGCATTGACTAATCAGTTGATACAATAAGAGAAAAAACATTTAGAGGCCATATGTATATATACACCAGCTGCAGTGAATAGGTTTAAAAAATGCCTTCAATTTCAACTTTTCTGTGATGCCTGAATAATAGCAAAACAATTTCATTCTTGAACATTCTGACATACAAACAAGTTATTACTAACTGCAATGGTGAATAATGACTTACTTAAAAGCAAAACTGTTTGTGGGTAAAAATCTTTATTATACCACAGAAACATTGAAATTTGAAAAACGTTTAACAATGTAACAAATTATGACTTGTTTATTAACAATACACTTTCTGCAAGACAATAGATTATTGCTCTGTGTTGTGATTAGTCAAACAGGAAGAACTGATTATAACTGCAGTGATATTGTAGAATGGGCAACATTTCTCGTCCACAGAACAAACAATAAGAGAAAAACAGGTGTTATTTTTTATCAGCATTCTTATTGCATCTCCAATTTGAGTTATTATGGTAACCCTTTCGTAACAAGTCACAGGTCAAAGGCCATGTCATCACATTTGTTGACTTGCATTCAAAATTTCATTGAGCTAATATTTTATGAATTTATGTGAATAAGTTCAAAATCAAATTGTACATTATAAATCAAACTTTAAAATTATATTTTAATTAATTTCTTAATTTAAAAGTAAATATTAAAAGAATACACCTTTATACTGATTTTAGTGAGTCACATGGTATGTTGAATGCAGCACTTCAAAATTAGACATCTGTGATGTCAAAATACCAAGTCTCAAGTTTTGTACAAATCAAGAACTCAAATGACTAATATTAACATGCTTGTAGTATAAAGTAAAAACTCCATATCTTTTTATTTTAAAGATATATGGCTTATGTACTAAATCAGACACAGTGGCCCCATTCACCTCTTTTTCCATTTTTGAAAACATTCTCTAACATCAACATATGACATGTAACTAACCAATCAACACCTTAGAATGTCCCCTTGTGTTTTTCTCAGCTATTTTAACCTGTGAAAAGGCTACCACATTCTTTTGATCAAAGATTTCTAGGAGGTAGGTTGTGTCTTTTGCCTACACAAAGTTTCACTTTATTTTTAATCTACATGCATCTTAGTTACTAAGCTTAATAAATTACAGTAGAATTCTATGGTATAAGTATAGTTATTTATGATTTTTGGGTTACTCAACTATTTGTATAAAACCTAAAAAAAACATTCTGTTTGATATCTCCCATGTGCAAAATTTTAAAAGGTTTGGTAACCTATTTCCAGCAGCAACAAAGTACAAAGGTCATAGCAAGAAGATATAATTGTTTGTTTTATTTCTTGATTTATTGTTCTATATTTAAATCAAAAAACAAGTTAATAATTTATTTCTACATAATAATAACTTAGATGCATATATATATATATAATGTATAATAATTGAAATGTGACTGTTTATTAGTAAATATTAGTCCACTAAAACACATCCAAGGTCAGTTTTATATTATTGGGTATATAACATGAGTGCACATGTACTGCATCAATGCAAGTTATGTAATGTTAGCTAGGTATGACTAGGTCAGTATAATAAAAAATAATAAATATATACATATAGAGTAATAAGACCTAAGACTAAACATCTGTATTTTCATGGTATAATATGTAGTCATTCTAGCATGGGGAAAAAACAGTTTATATTTCATGATTTCTTTAAGATGGTTATGAGGTTGGTTAAGTGACAGACCCCATACAGAGTATAGAAAATAACAAAACATAAAAGTCTTACTGAAAAAACATCTGAAGTGTATTTAGATGTTACACAAATAATATTTGAGAATAGTTCTCTTAATCATAACATGAAATCACTTTGTACTCAGACACTAATGAAAGACTATTTTCACAAACAAATCTTTAGTAAAAATCTGATTTTTTTGTGTACAAGATATTTGTAACCTTTATTAAAAGTCTACCACATTTCGTGAAGATACACATGCTGTGTCAAAAGTATAGTGAAAATATATAGACAAACCCATGTGTATTATACAGAGTCTGTCACAAAGAGGTTAAATAGAAACAATAACCCATTTTGTTCTCTACTTCACAATTTGTGTCATCCTTTTTATTCTGAGAGAACATAGCAGAAACAAAAAGATGTGCATTTCAAATGTGATTTTCAAAGAGAATGCTAACACAGCTCATATAGGATTGCTTTTAAACACTGACTGGAATCTCCCTGTGCAAATAGCTTCACAGGTGGCACAAAAGCATTCAAAATTGCCTTCTCTCTACTATTTTAATAAATCTTGCTGAGCCATTCTGTAGACACAGGTATTTCATGTCTTGTTACTTCAGTACATACACAGCAAACACTGTGCATTCTGTAGACACAGGTATTTCATGTTTTGTTACTTCAGTACATACACAGCAAGCACTGTGTTCATGTTTATTTTAATGCTAATATTTTCACTTCAGTTTGAACACAAAACAAAATGAACATATTTTGAAAAGTTGCTGTAAGAGAATAATTATTTTTTTCAAAATATTTCAATGATAATTAACATGTTAAAAAAAGAAGTTGCACAAGCAAAAAAGAATAAAAAACATTTATTAATTATTACTAATGAATCAAATTCAATCTGTCATCATAGTGAATCTCAGGTATTGTAGATTAATTAAATTTGGAAGGTTGTTCTGTCATCATCAATCCTATGTATAAGAAAAACAAATATTTTACAATTAGACATCAAAACTTCTAATGTTACTAAAGAGTACTGCAGAATGAAAATGAAGACAGATTTGTTTCATTAGAGGTGATATATTTAATGAAAAATAAACACTTTTATTGACATCACACAGTAATAACCAATTATAAACTTTTTAAATTTTTGTTACAGGAAACTAGTTATAAAAAATAAAAGGATATAGGATACACTTCATATAACATTTAAGAAATAAAAACTAGTTTAAAAATCTATACTAATCGTCATTACTTCATATATTACCATGCAAAATGTGCACATCTTAGACATCTTTAACCACTTTACGTTTCACGTTATTTATATCCCATGTATACTGTTTCAGAATATTAAAATACAAACTCTCTCCATGTGGACATAAACAACACTATAATTCTTTTTTCGTAACCAACCACCCAAGTCCATGCTGCCTCTAAAAAACACTTAAACAATTTAAGAATAATTCACACTTCCTTATTTTTATTAGGTGGCAAGTACAAATTCCATTGTATTTCACATAAATTTGCTTCTGTTAACTCAGAATAGTTTGTGGTGAAGTTAGGCGAGGCATTTAAACAAGTGTATTTAATTAGGCTCTCTAACTCAACTGATCCTAATAAAACTTGTTGCAACAGTACTTTTTGTGGTTACTACTTCAGTAAAAAACAATTTGAACCAAGAATATATAAAATAAATACTTCTTTACCTGGAAAAAAATGTTTTAAGTTTATAAACAATATATAAATATATATATACTGTACATAGATCCTAAACATGTATAAAAAACTACTTAGGTCAATACAAATCTGAAAGAAACCTTTTCTACGAAACTATTACGGTATTTAGTCAAAACGAAAATACAGATATTTCTACAAGAACAGTAAGAGAAATTGTTTAGTACTTTTAAGTTATGTCGCTTTTAATACAGCTTGCACAGGCAATAAATTGTGATATATGCATGCACTTATCAAACATATTAAACTGCCATGGTAACAATTGTTTATAAAATGTTGAACAAAAAATTATAAAAAATAGCCCCACTTCGTCCTCTCAACATCAACTAAGATTTTGTGTTTTCACCTAAAGAAGTTGTGTTGTTGTTACTGCTGAAAACTGAACTTGAAATCAATCTATTCAATAACAAACACATGTTCAGAAAATTCTTTTCTTGTACTAAGCAGACAATCTTTCCCTTCTAATGAAACATTTAATGATGGCTGTCAAATATACTCTTAATATTTAATCTACCTGATAAACTATAGACATTTCATAAGCATTTTCATTATACTTGTAAATTTATGGTATCTGATGATGAAACTGGGATTGTTGTAGCTTTCAAATCCGAAACATTTAAACAGTAGACAATTACAAATTTGTAATTCCGACACTTAGAAGAACAACAGCATTTGTCATCCTAAGAAAGCACATCTTTTATTATGTTTTATAATGTGAAACATTTTTTCTTAATGTATTACTTCATTTACTGCTTTAAATTTGTTAAGACACATATACAGATGTTCATAACTTGTATGTATGTTCGTTTGTTGTGTATATAGACACAAACATTCAGTATTTATGATTTCTCTGAAGACTATGGACATTCGTTATGGAGAAATGCGACAAACTTGTTTGAGGAACTATGTTTATAAATTGAAAATGCATGCTGAACTAAATGTGAATCTCAAATATCAATTTCATTTGGAAGAAATCTTTAAAAGGACTAAGATACATTATTCTGGTCCCTTCTGAAGCAGTTCCTAGATTCAGGATTTATGGCATATTGGATCCTTTCAAACACCATATTGCTGTTTATCAACCAATGGATAATGCAGATAATAACCTGACTGTTCTACATACAGTAGGCTGTATGTTTGTTTTGTTATTATAATAATACAGGTTACCCTAATGACGTGTGTGTGTGTAAAAAACAAAGAGATGATGAAATTACAAATCATGATATCTTGAAATAAATTTCCCAATTTTACAAACTATCCATATAGAAGTCATCTTAAATAATTATATGCTGTAAAAAATGTGTGTCAGAGAGGTACTATATATGAAAGTATAAATAGATAGGAAGAACCCGTTAGACTTACACATGGAAATAGTTTTATTATAAATTACATAACAGGTTTTAGATATTTATTCAGTTACCTTAGAACATGCTAAAATTATCAGTTTCTTTGAATAACCCTCCCCGAAGGCACACACCACAGAAACAATAGGAAAATTTTCTACATACACTGACTAATGATGAATACAATGATGTCCTAAAATAGAAAAAACAATCTAGTTCAAGAAAATATTTGTAATTATGAAATCTGTACATGAGTTTGGTCATCCAAACACCAGTGGACAAACTTTAGAAACATGGCTTTTGACAAAAAAACATCAAATAATTCCTGACATTGCTTAAACCAGACTTCTTTTTTTTTTAAACTTTTATTAACATATCCTGGATCAAATATTTCTATGTCCCAATCTGCTCACCAGTCTGAAGGTCATTAACAGTGTCACCTACATTCACTCCTATCACAATAAACGGTCTGCATCTTCAGCTCCTCCCTCCGTCCACCCACGGGTATGTTCCTTCTTCGGGACTCCTTCGACAGCCCAGTGTCTGAAGTATGAAGAATAACTAGTCCATCAAACGAACCTAGACATTTCTGGCACTGCTCTATCCGGCAGGCCTGAACTGAACAGTTTTTGATGTGTTTGCCTTTAATGTGATTAAAAATGCCACCAACCTCTATTCCACACTTCGGCTTGGGATGGCCATCTTCTTTCGGGGAATTTTCTTCGGTTGAAACTGACGTATCATCCCTTGTTTTCCAATGCTCTACTCCCATCTTGACCGGCATTGCTGGTTTCCTGGACCTGGATCTTGGAGTAATCTTTGAGTTTCCATCTTGGTGTTCTTGTCTCCAGCATGCTTCTTAGAAGGCTGTTTACTGGAACTATCATCAGCATGTCTTTTCACAGATCCACTGTGAACCACATAAACATGATTTTCAAAGAGCTTGTACAAATTAAACGCTGCTGTACAAACTGAGAGATGTG